>NW_027397073.1:32892997-32912634 GCF_003265705.2 Callorhinus ursinus
AAAGGGAGAGAATGTGATCAGGCAGGAGACTAGAACAAAGCCATACATTAATGTTTCAGGGTATATTTTGATCTGTTAGAAGAAACTTTAAAAATTTTTAAAAAATTTTAAAGAGAGGACAACTTATATATATATGCCAAAAATAATGGTAACTACTATGAAGGGATAAAATATGACTCTAAAATTGAAAAATAAAAAATGTTTTTTTTAAAAAAGAGATTGATAAGATGTTGATTGAAAAAGGAAAAAGAAAAATTAAGAAAAAAACAGTTAAAAAAATCAACTTTGAAAAACTAATGAATCATGGTAAAAAAAAGCCATGAATTCTATGTGCAGTATTCCCCTAGCGCTGGAGTTCTCCCGTTCTCCTTGATCGGTAAACTTGGTCTTGGCTTTCTGGTTGTTCCTGCTGATCTTCCGGGGGAGGGGCCTGTTGCCGTGGTTCCCAAATATCTTTGCCGGAGGCGGAATTGCCCCGCCCTTGTTGGTCTGAGCTAAGCAAGCTGCTCAGGTGTCCTCTCAGGAGCTTTTGTTCCCTGCAAGCTCTCGGTACAGCTTTGGAGGACCAGGGTGAAAATGGTGGCCTCCCAATCTCCACACGGAGGAGCTCAGAACTCAGGGCTCCGCTCCTCAGTGCGCCCCCAGAGAAAAGCAGTCACTCCCGTGTCCCCGGTCTCCGCCGCACTCCATGCTCACCTGGTCTGTGACCGAGCATTTCCATCTCTGGCACCCGACCCCGTGTGGAGTCTCCAAACCCAGCAGATCCCTGTGCTGTGCTCCCGTTCTGCTCCTCCCAGGGAGGAAGGGGATTCTCCCCGGATCTGCCACTTGTTGGGTCCCTGCTGGAGGAGCAGTGGCCCGAGTGGGCCGCAGATCACAGTTTATGGCAACCCCGAGCTGAGAGCCCACGCCTCAGCTCCTCTCTGCAGCCGGCTTCCCCGCTCCAATACCTGGGAGCTCTGCCGCACTCAGGCTCCCCCAGTCTTTCTGTGACCCCAAGGGTCTTGAGTCCACACTGTCCCGCGAGGGTTCCACCCCCCGCTTAGCCACTGGAGCGACGTCCCTCAGTGGAGCCGGCTTCTAAAAGTTCCGATTTTGTGCTCCGCGGCTCTAGCACTTGCCAGAAGCGGCCGACGGAGGCCCTCTCCCCCGCCGTCTATCCTCCCGAATATCGCCTCGGATTCACTTCTCCACACGTCCTACCTTCAAGTGGTCGCTTCTCTCTTCAGAGAGCTGTTGCTACTCTCTTCTTCGGTCTCCTGTTGAGTTCGTAGGTGTTCAGAATGGTTTGATCCCTTTTCAGCTGAATTCCTGAGACCAGACGAAATCCAGGTCTCCTACTCCTCCGCCATCTTGCCTTATAGAATATTTATTAAGTGACTAGACCTGGATTATTTACTGTAAAAGCACAAGGTAAAAATAAAGACACTTTTTAGACCAAAAAAACAAAGAAAGAAAAGGGTCATCATGCATACATATGAAACAAATATGAGCTTTATAAAGGCAATAAATAAAGTACCCACCTTTCCCAACCAGCTCCAAGTCCTGACTTCCTTGTTTCTAACCTTGATTTCCCCATTTACCGAGGCATCACATGTAGGTGAGTTCCTATCCTACCTCCTGCACTTACTGTGTGGCCTCCAGCAAGCTCATTCACTTCTTTGAGCCTTGCCTTTCCTTTGTTGTTATTTGTAGATAAATAAGAAAGTTTCCCTCCCAGATCTGTTATAAAGATTAGAGACAATGCACACAAATCGGCAAGCACATAGTGGGTATGTTGGAGATTTCACTTTGAAATCATCAACTTGGAATCCCCACTCCTTTATGCACCCCAGTTAATCACTTAGGTTTTTATTTTCTCTGTGACTCCCATTATCTTTTTCTTCCTTGGAACCCCTATGGCCAGTACCATAGTTAGGCTCATGCAAGTGGTCTGTGGTTTTTTTCCCCATCCCCACTCTGTCCACTGGAGCTGGAATCATCTTCCTCAAGCTCTGTTTTCTAAATGGCACACCGCTGGCCTCCGTTACCTACTTAAAAAAAATAAAAGGCCCTTAAGGTTAAGTGTCCAGTATAATAGGGAGCCATCAGATATGTCTATTTTATTCCTTCTTCCTCCCCTTCACAAGGCCTTTCCTCAGCCACACTGGGCTTCTCACCACGTGTCCAGATATTCTGTGTGCTTCCTCTATGAGGTCTTTCCTCATAGTCCATGTAGCAAACTCCTATCAGCTTTCGAAGCCCACCTCAGCTACAGCTTCTAACCACTCACTTTACTCACATTTCTAGTTCTATAGCTTTTTTCACACCCTTCTTAGAATACTTAGCACCCACTTCTTTTGAATTGTAGCTGTTGGGTGCCATTCTTCATTTTTACATGATATTAAATTTCACTGAAGGCCGAGGATGGATTTTTTTTTATTTTTTTTTGTCACAGAGACTGAATTTTATTTGCCTTGGGATGCAGTGTGGCATGGTGGCTAATAGGAAATGTGGGATCAGACTGCCTGCGTTTCCATTCCAACTCTGCATTTTATTCTCTGTGTTGAATAAGCCTGTTCTATCCAGCTCAGTTTCCTTAATGCCATTCATTAATTTATTTTTTCATGCATTCAACAAATGCATGAATAAATAATTTATTCCAAAAATTACAAAAAAGTAATTCAGGCAGCTATTATGTGGTCGGAGTCCAGTGGTGAACAGACTTTATGGACCTGGGACCTATGCATCCACGTAGGCCCTGAGCTGAAAAGGGAGGGCCTTGCACTTGGCTTAATGGCCCCCTACTATCTCTTTGAAATTCTTAATAATTTTTTAACAAGAGGCCTGTATTTTCATTTTCCCCTTGGCTCTGGAAATTATGTGGCCAGTTCTGATGGTGAGTAAAATAAACATGGTCCCTGCTCTTCTGGTGAGACAGAACATAAACAAGGAAATTTAGAAAGTGAAAAAGGAAAACGTCAGTGACAAAGGCTATTAATTCCTAGCTGGCAACTTTAAATTCGGTGACTGGGGAAAGCCCCTTAAGTTTACATGTAAAGCTGAGATTGGAATGATAAAATTTACCATGTAAAATGCTGAGGAACATTCCAGGAAGAGGAGACAACACACACTAAGATGTTAAGGCAGGAAAGACTTGGAGGATTTACAAAACACTGTTCTTGAAAAAGAAAGAGCAAGGAAGATGATGAAGATTAGCTTGGCTCAAATCATTAAGGCCAGGATATGGGGTTTGCATTTTATTCCAAATGTGATAGGAAGCCATTATAGGGTTTATAGTGAGGACATTAAATTTGATTTATATTTTAAAAGATTACATTTTTCCATTACAGTGAGACAGAAATGGAACAGGCATATCGGGAAGAAGACTACTGTACAAGTCCAGATGGGCGATGATGGTGGATTGAACCAGGATGGTACCCAAGTGGCTAGAGGGAGGTGGCAGCATTTGGGATATATTTTGGAGGCAGAGTTGATAGGATTGTTGATAGATTGGATGTGGGGGATGAGAGAAAGACAGGTATCAAGGGGAGCACCTCGATTGTTGGTGATGATGTCATTTATTGAGATAGAGAAAGCTGGGTGATACTATGTGTTCTTGCTCATCAGCATGGGGAAGTTAAGAGGGAAGGTGGGTATTATCA
The DNA here is from genome assembly GCF_003265705.2 of Callorhinus ursinus. Taxonomy (NCBI): domain Eukaryota; kingdom Metazoa; phylum Chordata; class Mammalia; order Carnivora; family Otariidae; genus Callorhinus; species Callorhinus ursinus. The sequence continues at coordinate 32,896,642 of NW_027397073.1, forward strand.
CCAAAAAACGGGTATAACAGTGCACACTTCATGTGATTATTGTGCGCATTCAGTGAGATCACACGTGTAAAGAATTATGCCCCACACCTGCCACATGGAGATGCTCATAATATGCTACTTATTTGCTATTTCCAAAATGTGTAGCCAAGTATAAGTGTAGTTGAAATTCAAAGAACTTCATAGTAGTAAAAATATACCTGAAAAATCTAAAGGATTAGCTGAATGAGTGGATAGAAAGATTGGAAATACGAGAAGGGATAAAGAGATGGGACTTGTCCCTTTTTTTAAGCAAATCCCTTTTACTCAATGATACCTCCATATTTCAATGACCTCTTTTTTAGGAGTCTCTCTCAGAATATAGGAGCCAAAGATGCTACTCTCTTCTTCGATCTCCTGTTGAGTTCGTAGGTGTTGAAATAATAGAAAATAAAGGCATGTATGCAGCGAGGGGAAGGTACACATTCTAAACTATGAACAAACAAGCTATTGACAAGTACGTCTTCAAATATTCTATAATTGGCACCTGATTCAAATTCCTCCTGTTACTCCGCATTAGTAGGATCTGGCTTTATTTTGGAAGCCGTGGCATTCTTATTGTGAAAATGGAAACAGAATTTAGTATGTGACATCTTCTCTGTTTTAAGTGTCCTTCTGGTATTCTGCATGTGTGACGCTGTTCTTAACCCCAGCAGGGAGTCCTGGCTCTGGGAAAAGCTATTTTAACTTGTCATTGGTTGGTTAGTGCAGCAGAGAACAGTCACCGAGGACTGGCCTTGCTGGCTAGCCTGCAGACATCTAAATGACTTTTGGTGTATCTTATTCTCTTATTCTTCACTTTAGGATGTGAAAGGTACACCTTGAAGAATTTTAAACAGCATAAATCATATATTATGGTATATGTAATTGTCTGTTGTCTAGTTTCAAGATTACTGACGGCTATATGAAAATATTTTTGAAGTTTTGTCCTTGAATAGTATCTAAATATTGAAGTAATGAATGTATTCCCAAGTGTAGTCTTATTTGCTAGGTAATACCTAAGCATATTTTGGATACAAAGCAGTGCAAAGAGAAGCCCCCTCGAAGGTGAGAGAGCCGGCTCGGGCATCCCCCCTGATTTGTTCTTTTGGCCCTGAGTCAGTTAGGATCTCTCAAAAGCATGCAAAACCAAGGGGCCTTACCAGCACTCCCGTACCCAGGTGGAAGTTCAAATAAGAAACAAAATAAAACAGTGGTGGTGAGTACAGTTCGCAATGATACAGTGTCAGACAGCAGAAGGAATGATTATAAATAGCATTTCGGCTGCCCTAAGTCCCTCTCAGGGTCTCTCCACATTCACCCTCTGCTAACTGTAGTTCCTGCAAAGCATTTTCCATGCAACATACTCACCAGGGTCCTTTGCATTGTCTCAATTCTATTGCTCTGCATAGGAAACTAAAAATACATATCTCGTAGATTTGTGTTACGCTAGATGATCATTTAAATGTTCAGATCGGAACCCCTGGAATTTTCCATCTGCCTTTCGTCTGCTGGGCTGGTTCTGGAAGGGCACTGCTGAGAGCTTCCCTGCGGGTTGGCTTTGCCTGTGGGTGTGATTGAAAATCTGTAGCTAACACTTGGAGAAACAGGGTAAGGGGATAGTTAATAAAGGACAAAAATAGAGATCAAAAAGATATAAACACACATTGCAGTTTGATCTCAATATCATTTTTTAAATAATACATTTGCACATTTTCAAGATCAGCCTCTCTGGGGTTTCTTGCAGGGGACAGAATATTCTTACAAGTTGCAGGAAAGCTGATCTAGTTTTAAAGAAAAGGGTAGAGGTAGCAAATTGCCAATTAGATTGCAGGTGGGGACAGGGACGGGAGGGTGGAGATGGATGGTTCCACCGTCAAGAAATTCACGCTGATGACAGAGAGAGGGCGAAGATGCATTTTAAGGCCTGTGAAAAGGAAGGCAATCCAGCCATAGGAGGTGAAGCAAATCACACACTTGCTTTTTGTTTTCGTTTACAAAAAGAGCCCCTACCCCCCAAACATGGAGATCATTACACAGAATGTCCAAGGCAAATTAAGGAAAATAATTATTGTAGCTGATGAAGCAGAAACCCTATTAGAGCTAAATGCTACTTCACAGTACTCAGTGGTGGAGGTTCTGAACTAAATGCGTTTTTCAGCATCTTTAGTGTAGTATATTAAATTAAGTTTTTAACCACTTTTCTCCTCCCCTTTATTTTCCTTGCCACCCTCCTCCCCTCTCGCTCAGGCAGGTGGTGCAGGCTTGGAAGACTGCAGCATGCGCTACAAAACGGGCACTGCCCAACAAGAAATCCCTTATATCCCGACTCCTTTTTCTCTAAGATGAAAAGTAAATAAAAACCTGGAGGGGTAATTAATGGTGGAAGGCTGGGCTTAAAGTGACAAGGGGTGACCCGCCGCCGCAGAAAATGGGGCAGAGAAGAGGCTTTTGAGAAGCAGAGCGAATCCTTAAGCTTGTCTGGCTTTTTGTTTTGTTTCGCATTCACTGAAGGAAACTCCTGTAGCCTGAAAAAGATTTCCTTTATTTCCACGTCCCCCTCCTCTCTGAGAAAGCAGGTCTGAGATGGGGGAGAATTTCTACTGATTTGGGATGTCTGTGTTTCTATTATTTCTTAGTTAACGTAGTGCTTTTTTTAAATTGATATTCGTTAGGTGCATTTTTCTGTATTATGCTTGGAGTCTTTAAATCCATAAGTGATATAGCTCTCTAATTAGACAACAGGTTTGTCACATATAGGGAATTGAGTCTTACATTGCTTGTGCATCCCAAGGCGTGCCAGCAATATTTGCCATTTTTGACCACCTGACAGACATGTATTATATACAGCAAGGAGTAAATTACTTTGAATTGTTTTTTCTAGGAAAGTTTCTGGCCCCTAGGAAGCCCAATGGGTGTTCAGTTCCATAGCGGATCAAAGTCGGTCATCTTCAGTACTGTTCCGACCTTATGGTGTCTGGTCCTCTATGAGATTATGCACAGCTTTTCTGATTCCATTGCATCCAAGAAAAGACAGGGGTTCCAGGCGGGCTGCCCTCTCCCCGATGGACCCCTGTGCTCTCTATCTAGCACCTGTTGTCAGGGACATCTGTTCATACACGGAGCTGTTGACAGGTGGACGAGAACCATGTTGTAACACTTCAATTTCTCATTTCAGAGTCTTTTTCAAAGCTTTGCACATAGCAGATACTCAATAAGCCTTTGATAATAATTTTGATTATCAAAAATGGGGTTTAGGTTAGATAATCTAACAAAGACTGAACAGTATGTTTGCTAATAAACCTCAACTCCTCTCAGCCTTCCAAAAGAATCTGTTAAAGATTTTTTGGCATCTGCTGCACCAAGTGCTTACCATCCAACACTTCAGAGAAATACGGGACAACATTTTGTCTACAGACGTCGGTGCCTATTGCTGTCACTTGGCCATGAGATCACGGGGGAAATGAGAGTCCAGCTTCCATCATCCCTGAGATCAGATAAGAGTAACCCTAGCTCTCCTGAATTCTAATAACGTTTACTGCGGAGGCTTACTCTGAGCCAGGCCTGTCCCTCAGGGCTTTGTGTGTATTTATGCCTGCGTTTCTCACAAGAACACTATGTAGCTGATACTATTGTTCTTCCATTTCACAGATAAGAAAAATGAAGCTTGGGAGGCTAAAAAGCTTGTCCCAGGTCACAGAGCTGATAGCCCGTCAAGCTAGAATTTAACGAGAGAGTGTGGCGGGTTCCAGTGCCCAGGTTTTGAACCCATACACAGCCTCTTGTTCATTGTGTGTTGCAAGGATCAAACCCAGTACTCTATGAAGAACTGCTGTAATACATTTTATTTTTAAAAATGGCACGAAGGATTTTTTTCCCATTTTTTAAATTATTTTTTATTGTTATGTTAATCACCATACATCATTAGTTTTTGATGTAGTGTTCCATGATTCATTGTTTGTGCATAACACCCAGATGGCACAAAGGATTTTGAGAGTACTTTAAAAAATGAAAAAGCTTGTTCACCAATCTGGGCCATGCTACATTCCCACTCCCCCCGACCCCACTCGGTCACTAGCTGAGAAGTCCAGACTTGCCCCCTCACCATTAGCAGAGAGAGCTGGTAGCAACCACACATGCCTCATTCAGCCTATTACTTCCCGAAGACTGTTGCTGTTTCCACGGGTGACGTATTTCTCTCTGTTCTCTGTAGTGAGCCAAGAGAACTGACTCTGGGAAGGAGTTTGCAGCTCTGTGTGCAGTAGTGTTTAAAATGCAAGCTCCCCATCTGGGAGAGAAATGACTTGAAGAGCCTTCATGCAAACCTCCATTCTGCTCTCCCAGCAGCTGCGAGGCTGGCAGACCCCGCCGGCAGAGAAGGGACTTGCATGGGCCATGACGATACATATTCAGTAGCGAGGAAGACTTGATTTTGGGCACCTTGCTGGTTACAGCTGCCAGATTGTGAGCGATCGATAGAGAACTTTGTTAATGATGTGGAATTCACTTCTGGCATGCTCTGCACAAATACATATGTAATATATTATTAGTGCCCTCAACTACAGGCCTGTCCAGATGTGATTTAATTCAAAGTCTGATTATCTCTTCCTCTTTTACCTTCATAATTGGAACGTCGTTGATCAGGTTCTGCTTTTAATAAAAATGGCAAACCATGCAGCATGGCTCTGAAACATTTTTTGTTTTGTTTTGTTTTGTTTTGTTTGACAGTAAACATCAGAAACTCACAAGGTGGAGGTAATGAAATGACAGGAGATGTTAGGGTAGCCCAGAGGAAAGCAACTCTCAGTGCCAGAGTCCACATTTTTAAGAATCATGAAGTGGGGTGGATTATCTTTGGAAATTATTAGAGAAGATGTATTTATATAGATTCCTTTCCAAAAGATGAATCCAATCATCATCCCATAGACAAATGTGGAGTCTTAATGGCAAATGTTGATTTAATATTCGAGTCTGAGTCTTGCAGTAAAAAGGCTGAATTGCATTAGAAGAGCCGGGCTAGGACTGGGCAGACACAGAAACCTAATACCACAGCAAATAAATCTGGCAGGACAATTTAAAGCTGAAAAGAAATAGAAAGATAAATGATGTCATAAAAGATTCACAGGGGCGTTTTTAACTGAACTGTTAAATATTTTAAAACAGAATAGCCAAGGCCATTTGGTATTAGAAACCCAAATGAGTGGCTCTCTCAATTTATTAAATTTAGTTCCCTCGGTGTTTATCAAGCCTGTTCTGTCAGACAGGTACTGTACTAGGCACTGGAATATCACAATATTACCCAAAGAGATCACTAACTAGTAAGGAAGACAAGGCAAGTAGTTTCAACAATTTAAATAAACAGTATGATAAGTTAGGAAAAGGAATATGCTGGTGAGAATCTTCAGTTGTCACTCCTGCAGGCCCATTTGAAGGAAAAGGTCTAGAGATGTCACCTCCTTTCAAATTGCTATGCCTTTTATTCAGTGACCTGCCCTGGCTACAACCAGCAACAAAGCTCTCACCAAAGACACTTATCTACAGGCCACCATGAAGAGACCAGTGACGACTCAAGTAGCCTTAACTGTACTGGATGAGAACTAAGCCATTCTATCAGATCATCTCCTGAGATCGAGCATTGGGTTCAAGAGAGAAGACGAACAGGACATAGCAGAAGCACATGCAAAGGGCAGGAATCATTTCTAAGAGACTGACTCCTTGCAGTGGACCAGGGTCCAGATCTGGTTGTGGTAGAGTACCGTCTTATAAACCAATGCTCCTATTGTCACAGAAAACAGAACCTTCCATGAAAATTCGCCCTGCATTTGGATCCACATGAGAGAATAGGAGAAGAACTGGGAATGATAATAAGCAGAGGCATTTTTAGCTTTCAAGGAAGCTTCAATGGGGAAAATAGATTTTTAAAGCCCCTTATAGAATTTGCTGACTGAAGATTTGGTTGATATGCTCAAGGCCATTGTTAATGAAAAGAAAAGAAAACAAACAAAAACACACATGCAAGAGGATCCCAAATTCAAATCAGTTTTTTAATTGAATATTTACAAACTTTTAAAAACTGGGAGCCTGTTTTAATAAAACTAGACCAAACTTTTAACAGGCAAAGTTTGAGATATTTATCTGGGCTGGGCCTGAGCCGAGTAAATCACTAATGAATATGAGAAAATGAACACGCTTGCTTACACTTGAGCTACCACCCGCGGTAACTGCATGTGTCGCCCTGTTTCTCTGATCAGGGGTATCAGCACCAGTGGACTTTGAGCATCGCTGAAGGACTGGGTGTGCTCTGAGGGATGAAAAACAGGCTCCACCTGTGCTAAACATAGCACAACTACGTCCTGTCACCGGAGAGATGATTTCATGTGTTGAGGCAAATTGAAATACCATGGGGAAGAAATTTTTATTTTGTTTTGTCTTCTATTTAGTGACAGTTTTGCTCTTAGATCCATGTAGCTTATCAGCTAGCTAAGCATGTTAGTGGAAGTGAGTTGGTGGTGGTGGAGGGGTGTGTTATGTAGGCCTGGGACCGTTGGGGAAACCAAGCTGGTGGGGGAAAGCGAGGGTACCAAGGGTGCTGTGTGATTACCCGGGGCCTTGTTTGTCTGGATTCGGTCATCGAAGAAAGGTGCTGGAAGAAGTACAAGTGTGTTGAAAACAAGTTCCTCTCCTTTTTCTGACTCTATGCTTCGGGCCACCCATGCCATGCATTGCCATAAATGTACATCCGAGGTAAGTCTCTTTTTCCTTACCAATAATCCACCCTTTTACCCAATCTTGTTCAGACTTTGAAAATGTGTATGCATATTTCTTTCTCAGCCTTTAAGAGTCTTCTGTCAGGCAAGAACCTTAGAAGAGTAGTTCATATTTGAATGTGAACTACTTATAGCTAAACCGGAACAGTGTTCCTTTCTGGGCACATTTGTAAACAACAGATTCTAAGATATAAGGAACATGTTTCTAACCATATAAAATTATTGAAAGAGGGGCTTTGAAAGTGATGATGTCTTCCCAGGTGCCTCCAATCACTCCCACCAGCCAGGTTACTCCAGTTGTGCTCCAAGCGGCGCCATGCTGGCCCGAGGTAAGGACCCATTCTTTCTCCTCTCCCCAGGCTCCATCTCCCTGAGGATCAGGGGGAGACTGATAGGCCGGGACTGGAGAATTTGGCCTAGATCTTGATTTAGTCTACATTTAAAATCATATATACAAAAAGGAAAGACCCTGGTTTATAACAGTATATTTTGTAATAAAAACTCAACCATTTGAAACACTCAGTTAAAACTGCCAACTCAATAAATTTATTTCTATTTTGGATTTGAGTTTTGATGAACAAAGAAAAGAAAAAAAGAAAGATAAGAAGGATAAGGAGGCAAAATGAGGCGTGGTGGTTGCTGAACTTAGACATTAGAAGGAAAATCATCTCTAGGCTTCATTGTGGGGTAAGGCCCCACTGAGTTACCTTTTACGGGGTTTTTTCGATTTTCTTATAAAGTGAGATTCAGAATTATGCACAGAGGTCCTACAAAGTCTTATATGGGCCAAATAATATAAGAAGAAGAAAGGAAAAAAAGAAAGGTAGGGAAGGAGTGAAGAGGGGAGGGAGAAAGAAAAGAGAGCATAAGAAAATCAAGGATCTTTACAAGACTCTCCAAATTGAAACACGGAAATAAACTCACACATCAGAGTAGGATTTTCAACTCCAAATTTTCAAATTGAAAAATGTGATCCCCAGTGACACACAGAATTTAATTTGTTGAATTTCTTATAATCTTATAGAAAAGCATAGGCAGTTACCCTTTGATCCTCCAGATCATATTGAGAATGGAAACGCTAACTGTCCTGCAAAAAAATATGGTTAGTGAAATAATCACTGTAATATCTCCAGAGGCTCCTCAGAAACAACTAATCTCTTGGGCCCATGCCTTCCAAGTCACATTTAAAAATTATGTAGATGTATCATGAAAAATAACACTGTGATTGTAATCATTTATAGTTCCCCAATAAAGAGTTGCCTTTTCAAAGCTGTTTCATATCTAAGGGATCTTGATTACTCCTTGTTTCTCTCATATTATTACTTCTTTTTCTTAAAGATATTCTAAAAGATTACAAAAACATAAGAAAATAGAGAAAATTTAAAACCACCTGCTCTCCTATTATTCTACCACACTACATTCTTCCATTTAAATCCTAATTAGTGAGTTGTATTTATGTTTGTTTGTTTGTTTTTCACACAAGATGCCAAGTAAGTTATGAGTAAACTTGTTTCAGTGCCGTTAGGGAGCATGGGTGACCATCTCCTTCCTGACTTGGACATCCTGAATGCTATGAGATAAAGATCTAAAAAGTACTTCTCTTCCCTAAGCCGTAAAACTTAAGACACTGAATGAAAGGGCCTACATTCATGTTCTGTCATGGTGACCAGTTCTCAAAGCACATAATGAACTGGGCTGGAGGCATCCAGTCAGTGCCTTCCATGTTCTCAGTGTTCCCTAGAAACCAAAAATTCTGAGCAATGAGAGAATACAACATTCAAATGAGGCTCTTAAATCTGACTGGGCCAGAGATTAATGACTTTGATTTATGTAATTGGAAACATCTATAAGCAGTGCCTTCTTTCTCTAAATCAGAACATGGCAGACATGTAGAACCCCTATGCTGAATGTTCATGTATCCATTCTCCAAGAGAAACAGGGTCTGGACAGGCACCATCCCTGGAGAACCCAATGTAGCTTGAGAAACTAACACCGAGCCACTCACCAAGTCTCTTCTTCTGAGTAGGGTTTTTTTTTTCTCTGCTCTGAGTTTCCACCTAAGAGGCCCAGGTGACCCAGAGGCACAACCTAGAAGATAGAGAGGCTTCTTTACTTCTTCTGGACAATTCAAGACATTGGCCCTAAAGCAGAAATTAATGTAAAGGAAGAGATAGCAGGTAGTGAGCTAGTTCTCCATCCCTACTGACTCTGTGCTCCTTAAGCAACTCTTAAAGCCATGGTCGTGATACCTACAATAATTTGCTGACCCTTACCTAAGAATGATCAGGGCCACCACATTGCACAACTCCAGGGGGCTCCATTCCTGCTGTGACCAAAGTAACTAGTGCTGCTGGGGATTATACGATGCGATGCTGAAGCCACGCAGGCTCTCTCCCCTACACATTTTAGGAATTTTGAGTCCTTGGCTATTCACTACCAAAAGCTATCACATTTCTTTTCCTTTTTAATTAATTAAGTATGCTTATTATAAATGGCATAATATTTAGGAACAAAAGAAGGTTTATTTTTAATAGGAAACATATAATTTTGAGAAAAACAAGGATGATAGGGAAAAGATGTAATTATTTATCATCTGAAGTCCAAAACTCGAAAACAGATATTCAATGACTGTCTTCATCAAAATTTTCAAGACTGAGGAATAAATAAGTAACTGGAGGGAAATTATTTATGATCTAAACACAAAGACAGATGTCCTTCTCTTTCTGGGAAGGATAGCTGTCCTCCTCTGTAAGATATTCTTTCCTTGTTTCTCTCCTCAAGAAGGTGTTACATCCTGTGATAATCCCACCTCCCACCATCTCCCGTTCATACTTTTTAAATTTTTCTTCCAAGTTCGCATGTGACCCCCATGGAGTCAAGTCAGAAGTTTGCACAGATGAAAAATACTTCAGCAGGCTCCCAAGAATATGCAGGTTTTTACTAAATATTTTTCAGTTGATGGTGTTCATATTTGACTCCATATCCTCTGTAGAGACTGGCTTCTGGTGGTATTTGCCAGGAATCACTGCTTTAACAAATAAAATCTGTTTATAATGGAGCACAACACAAGGATTTTGATCTCAAAAGGACCTTATCTTTCCACACATTTCCTCTAATACAGAACTTTGTGGAATTTGCAACTTTTAGACCATAAAGGAAACACATTTTTGCTATATAGCATACTGGAAATAGCAGTGGACTTTGGGTCAGGTAGGAAAAAGTATATATTAGGTTTGGCATTATAGCTCAAAATGGCTTATTCAAATGCATGTACTTTCATGACAACAAATAAAGGCTCTGAAGAACATAAACTTCACTTTTCTCATTAAATCATAAGATGTGATTTTAAAAAGAACTGAGATACAGAGAGAGGAAGACAGAGAGAGGGAGAAAGAGAGGGGGAAAAGGTGCTAAATTAATCAAAAATAATATGTTCCATTTGCCTGCAAATACAGAGAACTGCTCGATATCTTCTAAGGGGTCTATGTCTTGTGTGATTTTTTTTATATTTCTTTGGAACAGGATACCCTAAGCTATGCAATTGCTTCTTGGGGACAGTAGACATTTCTCTAGGAAAGTCTGCATTTATTCTGCTTTTCCAATTTTCCATGGTATGACATTATGAACAATGATAGGTTTCACAGACTTAGTAAAATGTGCTGTTGTCCTCAGCAACTTGGCCTCGCCTGCCTCTTGGTATAGGGCAACAAGAGCTCAGCCTACAAACCGGCCCTTTCACACCATCTGCATGCCAACAGAATCTTCCCACACCCAGGCAGGAACATGAGGAGCAGGGATTACTCCTTTCTCTCTCTCTCTGTTTACACAGTTTTTGTTACATGTTTATTCCTGGAATCTTCAAGGCAACGTTCTGGTGCTCTGTAAATCACTAAGCCACATCCATTCTAAGATTCAGCTGAGTACCTGGACACTTCCCCCAGCTGTCACTTCCTCTTTTGACAGAGGCTGAAACCTCATCAGACAGGGCCCTCACTGGAATTTGGGTGGTATTAAATTACTTTGGTCCAGATAATGTGTTTTCATGCTGTGAGTGGATGTACTCCCTCAAACTAGCTTGGTAACATACAGACTGAAATAGTGAAATTCTACTTATTTTCACCCCTATTGTTTGTATTCCCCTCCCATCCTGCTAAGGAGTGCAGAGGCACAGAAGAGAGAAGTCAAAAAAGAAGCAAAGATTTTCACTTTGTTTTCATGTATTTTCCAGGTCCATATCTAGCCCAGTATTTATGATTGTCACATAGAGGCCACCTCCAGCTTTGTGCAGAGAATACACCACTTAACAAACTCTCTGGCCACCAGGCCCATGGCCTTTCATGACTAGTCAGTAGAGTTTCCTGCAATGACTGTCACTTTGAGAGGCAACAAAATCTTTTCTCTGCCTGCAAGAGAAATTTGGATATATATATATATCTATCTCCTGTGGTTTGCTCTCTCAGAATTCCAAATTCTGCAATACCCACATGTGGCAGGCAGTCATGTGAAGACATTTTAGACCTTTCCTGTCAGGAATACGTTCCAGTACCAAGACATGGTGGTGGAGGACAGGGCCGAAGACAACTGAAATGGGGTTTGTCTTTTGAGCTAGAGCCAGACCTTTCCTCTAAACAGGAGAGGAGGTGGTTGTAACTACAGCCTGAGGGCAGAAAAAATAAAATCTCAATTATGCAACAGGAATAAATTCTAGAGATCTGCTGTACATCTTGCCTCTAGTTAACAATATTGTTGTGGACACTTAAAAAATTGTTGAGGGTAGATTTCATGTTGTGTTCTTACCACAATGACAAAGAAGATAAAGGTTGTGGCATGTCGGTGGCATCTGAAATATCCTCCATCCCAACCACATCTCTTCCACAGGCTGGCCAAGGACACACTGCCTTTATTGGCTAAGTCTTCCTTTTGATTTATAGTACCAAGACCACATTGCTATGAAGGAGAGGAAAATGCAGGAAAGCATTACTTATTTTTGGAGTTTATCCTGTCTGGGAACTAGGTGCCTACACTCTGAGAGGGGCCCTGCTGTGATATGAGTAGGAAATATGGCGGGCACTCACTGGTAATCCTCTTCCAGTCTAGATTGTCTAGATAATGACAGTTACCATCAAAGACAAAGATGTACCTGAATATCACTTTGTTTTCAAATAACTCACATTTTATTATATTTTAGATATCATCCTGATGCACTGGCAAAAACTTTAGCCACAGTCTTTTGGGATCCACCTCCCAGGACCCTCATTTCCTAGAGTTGAAACACATTTCAGTGGGTCTTAGTATTGAAGAATATTTTTTGGTTGAGTGAGGGTCTGGTTTTTAGACATTAACCACAGAGGTCACCACTGAGATGCTCCTTGTTCTTGCCAGCATGGCCACTCTCTGTAGTCTCTAGGTCTTATTTGGGGGTGCAGGAATCTCTGCTGTTACTGTTCCAACAAGGATATGGGGTATTTGAGAGGCTATAAATAGCCTTTCTGCTCCAGTCACAGCTATTATTTCTTTGATATTTCTTTGTACTCCTAGGAATCTGCCCAGAGGGTTCAGAGCCCTTCTCATTGGAACCCACCCATACCCTTGCTCAGATCTCTGCCCCTTGCCTTGCTCCACTATATCTCATTCTCCTTATGACTCCTTCAAACAGGGAGATCCTTTCTCAAGCCTTAAGATTGGGGGTGCTGGTACGGGAATACATCTTCCTCTATTTTAGCAGTTCTTTTGGTTTTCTTCCCTGAACACAGAGACAGCCAACTCCCTGAACGAGAACAAAGGAAAAGTGAAAATACAGAAAGGTGTAAAGAAGATATGAAAATAGAAAGTATATATAATTTCACCACTAGAGCCTCCATGTATATTGCTGCAGGTTGTTAACTGTAAACTGGCCACTGGCCAAGAAGATGCATGAGAACTAAAATCTAGCCAGACCTTAGCTTGCCAAGCGATTCTGCAGCCACCAAGAAGGTGTGTCATTTTCAAATTCAGACGAGGTATCTTATAAACTAGCAGTGGCTTTGCTAAGCATACGTCCATATGATTAGGAATTCCTGAAAGTCGAGAGGAACGTTCCATTCCTGGCAGCTCTGTCAACACACAGCAGACTCCTTTGGTTTGCGATCTGTTCTCTCCTCTAACTGAACATAGGTGTCACTTATAAAAGAAGGTGATTTTATCCCTTGCATAGTGTACACAGTCTGGTCCTGGATGTAACTTTGGGAGGTCTTCATTTGCAGAAAATGTATTCTGATGTATCCGGAAAAGGGAAGGTCATGAGGAAAGGCAAAGACCGCATTTTATCTCAAGAAATGCTTTTCTATCTAGTGAAACAGCAAACAATAAACTGGGCTTGGAAAAGGAATGTTCTCAAAAAATGACAATGACAGCTCCAGCTTTAATCCACTCCTCTGACTCTGACAATAAAGTGACAAATGAAATCAGGGACTGCCCTAGAATACCTATTGCTTCAGTGGTTAAAGAAGGTGGCCTTACACAGGGACACGGGAAAACTAGGGAGGCATCCCTGGTCTAAAAGCATTCAGCACATCATGTTCACCACTATGTCTGCCACGATGCAGGTAGATTTGAGCCACCTGTACAAAAGTCCTTCTTGAGAAGATATTAAGATAGTGGGAAGAAACAAGCATCATGAGGTACACCTACTGTTATCAGCCACCATAACAATCTTCTTTCTTTCCATAAGTGGGTAAAAGAGGCTCTAGGATGTTACATAGCTTATCTACATTTACACTTTTAGAATGGGGCAAAGCAAAGAGTCAATCACAAAATTAATATTCTTCCAATAAAAGTGTCATCTGACTCCACCAAACTGCCTCCTTTGAAGATCTGATCTCACTGATGAGTGAAGTATATACATGAAAAGGTGGTCCAGTTGGATGATGTTGACAGAAGACCAGAGGTAGACAAGCTACTCTAAATTTGGGTGAAAAAAATGGTTTTACTTTTTTTTCAAATGTTAATAGGTAATTGCATAAGGAAACACTGTGTGGACTAGGGATTTAGGTACGATTGCTAAAAGCTTGTATTTGGGAGAAGAAGGAGATTAGGTGCGTTAAGCAAGGTATATTGGCTAAAAGGTGGAACAAACTACATGTGATCTTTATTAGAAAATAAACTTAAGAAATGGTTATTATTTCTAATCCATGAATCACAGGGTATTTGAGGGGTCTGATTTGCTTCATCACTTCTAGCTTTAAAACTAGGACTCTGTTATTCCACCCAATAATGTTTCAGTACGTAAACCATCCATAACTGTATAAAAGGAGCTGTTTTCTGGTCAATATGGATATTTAATTCTAGGTAATGTCATTGGGAGCAGAAGTGAGGACATAGAGGAAGATGTAAGGGATTCTGATTTTTGGAAAGCATTTGCCAGTGTTTCATGGAATCTTACGGAAGACATTAATTCAAATCGGCTTGGATATGAGCCTTGTCATGTCCATCAAAGACTCACAAAAGAGTCGAAACCAATAATAATAAACAAGACTGTGTCTCGCTGGGAGGAGGTGGCTATTACTGTGCCAAAGACTACATTTTCTCGGGGGGGGGCAGAGCAAGATGACGGAGGAGTAGGAGACCTGGATTTGGTCTGGTCTCAGGAATTCAGCTGAATAGGGATCAAACCATTCTGAACACCTACGAAGTCAACAGGAGACCGAAGAAGAGAGTAGCAACAACTCTCTGAACAGAGAAGCGACCACTTACTAGAAGGTAGGACGTGCGGAGAAGTGAATCCGAGGCGATAGTCGGGAGGAAAGATGGTGGGGGAGGGGGCCTCCGCCGCTTCTGGCAAGTGATAGAGCAGCAGAGCACAAAATCAGAACTTTTAGAAGTCGGCTCCACTGAGGGATGTCACTCCAGTGCCTAAGCTGGGGGTGGAACCCTCGTGGGACAGTGTGGTCTCAGGACCCTTGGGGTCACAGAAAGACTGGGGGAGCCTGAGTGCGGCAGAGCTCCCAGGTATCAGAGCGGGGAAGCCGGCTGCAGAGACGGAGCTGAGGCGCGGGGTCTCAGCTCGGGGTGGCCATAAACTGTGATCCGCAGCCCAGTCGGGCCACTGCTCCTCCAGCAGGGACCCAACAAGTGGTAGATCTGGGGAGACTCCCCTGCCTCCCCAGGGAGGAGCAGCACCGGAGCACAGCGCAGGTTTGGAGACTCCACACGGGGTCGGGTGCCAGAGATAGAAATGCTTGGTCACAGGCCGGGTGAGCACGGAGTGTGGTCGGAGACCAGGGAGGCGAAAGTGACTGCTTTTCTCTGGGGGCGCACTGAGGAGCGGGACCCCCAGTTCTCAGCTCCTCTGGGTGGAGATTGAGAGGCCACCATTTTCACCCTGGTCCTCCAAAGCTGTACTGAGAGCTTGCAAGGAACAAAAGCACCTGAGAGCAAACCCGAGCAGCTTGCTTAGCCAAGACCGACAAGGGTGGGGCAATTCCACCTCCGGCAAAGACATTTAGGAAGGACGGCAACAGGCCCCTCCCCCAGAAGATCCGCACAAACAGCCAGCAAGCCAAGACCAAGTTTACTGATCAAGGAGAACGGGAGAATTCCAGGGCTAGGGGAATACTGCACGTAGAATTCATGGCTTTTTACCATGATTCATTAGTTTTTCAAAGTTAATGTTTTTAACTGTTTTTTTTTTTAATTTTTCTTTTTCCCTTTTGCAAGCAACATCTTATCAATCACTTTTTTAAAAAAAACATTTTTTATTTTTCATTTTTAGAGTGATATATTATCCCTTCATAGTAGTTACCGTTATTTTTGGCATATATATATGAGTTGTCCTCTCTTTAAAATTTTGAGATACAGTTTCTTCTGACAGATGAAAATATACCCTAAATCACTAGTGTATGGCTTTGTTCTAGTCTCCTGCCTGATCACATTCTCTCCCTTTCTTTTTCTTTTTTTTTTAAATCTTCTTCTTTCTTTTTTCAAACAACTTCTTATCTTATCAATTCCTTTTATAAAATCTTTTATAATTTACATCTTTACAGTCATCTTCCATCCCTTCATTGTATCAACCCTTATTTTGTACATATATAAGTCTTTCTTCCTTTAAAATTTAGGAGACACTTTTTTCCAACTGACCAAAATACGCCCAAAATCTAGTGTATGGCACTGATCTAGGCACTAGCCTCATCATATTTGATCATATTCTGTTTTTTTTGTTCTGTTTTTGTTTTTA
>NW_027397073.1:32922634-32923036 GCF_003265705.2 Callorhinus ursinus
AGACTCCAAATGGTTGAAAGACCTAAACGTGAGACAGGAGTCCATCCAAATCCTAAAGGAGAACACAGGTAGCAACCTCTTCGACCTCAGCCGCAGCAACTTCGTCCTAGAAACATCGCCAAAGGCAAGGGAAGCAAGGGCAAAAATGAACTATTGGGATTTCATCAAGATAAAAAGCTTTTGCATAGCAAAAGAAACAGTCCACAAAACCAAAAGACAACCGATAGAAAAGGGAGAAAATATTTGCAAATGACATATGAGATAAAGGGCTAGTATCCAAAGTCGATAAAGAACTTATCAAACTCAACACCCAAAGAACAACTAATCCAATCAAGAAATGGGCAGAAGCCATGAACACATATTTTTCCAAAGAAGACATCCAAATGGCCAACAGACACATGA
>NW_027397073.1:32923136-33155644 GCF_003265705.2 Callorhinus ursinus
AAATTAACAAGTCAGGAAACGACAGATGTTGGTGGGGATGCGGAGAAAGAGGAACCCTCCTACATTGTTGGTGGGAATGCAAGTTGTTGCAACCCCTGTGGAAAACAGTATGGAGGTTCCTTAAACAGTTGAAAATAGAGCTACCATATGATCCAGCAATTGCACTACTGGGTATTTACCACAAAGATACAAATGTAGGGATCCGAAGGGGTACGTGCACCCCAATGTTTATAGCAGCAATGTCCACAACAGCCAAACTGTGGAAAGAGCCAAGATGTCCATCGACAGATGAATGGATAAACAAGAAGTGGTATATATACACAATGGAATATTATGCAGCCATTAAAAGGGATGAGATCTTGCCATTTGCAACGACGTGGATGGAACTGGAGGGTGTTATGCTGAGTAAAATAAGTCAATCAGAGAAAGACATGTATCATATGACCTCACTGATATGAGGAATTCTTAATCTCAGGAAACAAACTGAGGTTTGTTGGAGTGGTGGGGGGTGGGAGGGATTGGGTGGCTGGGTATAGACATTGGGGAGGGTATGTGCTATGGTGAGCGCTGTGAATTGTGCAAGACTGTTGAATCGCAGATCTGTATTTCTGAAACAAATAATGCAACATATGTTAAGAGAAAAGAAAACGAAGCAGATAGCAGAGGGGAAGAATGAAGGGGTATAAGTTGGAGGGGGAGATGAACCATGAGAGACGATGGACTCTGAAAAACAAACTGAGGGTTCTAGAGTGGAGGAAGGTGGGGGGATGGGTTAGCCTGGTGATGAGTATTAAAGAGGGCACGTTCTGCATGGAGCACTGGGTGTTGTGCACAAACAATGAATCATGGAACACTACATCAGGGACTAATGTTATAATGTATGGTGATTAACATAACAATAAAAAAATTTAAAAAAATAAAAAGTGCATGGTTCAAAAAAAAAAAAAAAGACTACATTTTCTCAACAACAGTAATCAGTTAATTGCTCTAGTGGTTACCATACCATGGGAATCACTTTCAGGGTTAGACTGCACACGATTTCACAACTTGAAGGGTTACAAATCAGGAAGAGACTTTTTTTTTAATTTATTATCATTATTATTTTTTAGGATCAAATAATAAATACTTAGCTAGCTTTGAAAATAGCCACCAGCCCACTGAAGAGATGGGGCAGTGGGGGGGGGGGGGTGGCAGGTCTAATAATCATTACCTGAGGCCATGGAATACAGAGCTCCCTTTACATTTGGATTAGTTTAGACTTACTGTTCCAGCTCTAGGCAAAATAAAATAGAAATTGTGAATTCCTCTGGTGTTCCTGTGCCTCTGACTTCCCACTAAAACAGTTTCTATGTTGGAAGTTCATAGCATACAAAACACTTTTTCCTACTAATTTAACTCTCCACATCCCCATAAGGTATATAGTTATCACCATTTTGCAGACAAGAAAATGACAGATATCTTAGACTTCTAAGCTACTATAAGCTTCTAACTTCTGTAAGACACTATTATAGTCAAAACAGCCCACTAGACTCTCTCCATGCATATAGTGTCTTCTCTCTCACATTAAAAAATGAAGTGGAAAAAAAACTTCTAAAAAGACAAACATTACTTAATATGCATATCAACATAATAAATTGGAATGAGTATGACCTCTTCCGAAATTGGCATTTCAAATAAACATTAGAGTCTTAAATAAATGAAGTTATACTACTTATATCACTTGAATTAATATAAGCAATTTGTGTGAGGAGGGTAAAGTTAGAGGATATTATTTTGTTATGGCAAGGCAATCATAGTCAGGGGCACTCCAAGGGGCAACAACACTGTGGTTTTCATGTGAAACCCTGGTGTGCAACATGGCAGTTCTGATCATGATGTCCAAGTGTTGACCTAGCCCTTGAGACTTGATCCTAGGACAACTGTTGTCCACACTCCTACTCCCCTCACAATATGGGATATGAACAAAATAATAGTGAAAATATCTCAGATATGCCTGGAATGTGAGCAAAATGTTGGGAGCAAATGAAGTAATTTTTTTTACTCCTCTGTAGACTCAGATATTTTCAAAAATTTTACTTGTTAAATTACTATACACTAAAATTGGGGTTTTTCTGAAGTATAATTAATGTATAATTTATATTCATTTCAGGTATACAACATACTGATTCAATGATTCTATATATTATTCAGTGCTCACCACAATAAGCATAGTCACCATCTGTCACCGTACAATGTCATTACAATATTACCGATTGTATTCCCTATACTGTACTTTCATCTCCGTGACTTATTTATTTCATAACTGGAAGTTTGGCTCTCTTAATCCCCTTTATCTACTTCAGTTTGGCAACCACCAGTTTGTTCTCTGTATTTAAGAGTCTGTTTTTTGGTTTATCTCTTTGTTTCTTTGTTCATTTGTTTTGTTTTTTAGATTCCACATAATAAGTGAAATCACAAGGTATTTGTCCTTGTCTGACTTATTTCACTTAGCATAATGTGCTATTGGTCTATTTATGTTGTCACAAATGGCAAGATCTCATTCTTTTTTTATGGCTGAGTAATACTCCATTGTATATATGTATATATAAAAGCCATAACATTGGCTTTTTTATGCTGTACAACCCCGACTTCTCACGCATAGGCAGACTGAGGTAATCACCACCATTATTAGGCTACAGAACAGTTTCAGCACCCTCAAAAACCTCCCCTGTGCTGTCCTTAAAGCACAGCAACCACTCTTCTGTTCTTCATTGCTCTAGTTCTACCTTTTCCAGAGTGTCACATAGATGGATGGAATTGTACAGTACACAAGCTTGAGAGGCTGGCTTTTCTGCTCAGCATCCTTCCTTTGAGATGCATTGATGCTGCTACATGTATCAGTAGTTTGTTTCTTTTTATTAGCACCAGTATAGGATTATTAGTATTCCATTGTATAGATTCACCACAGTTTGTTTATCCACTTATTTGTTCAAGAATATTTGGGTTGTTTCCACTTTGGATCAGTGATAAGTAGGTCCACTTATACACATTCATAGACAGGTTCTTATATGAATGTAAGGTTTGACCTAGTAAACACCTAGAATTGAAATCACAGTGGCAGATAATAAGTATATATTTAACTTTTCTGAGAAACTGCCAAACCGTTTTTCCAGAATGGTTGTAACATTTGCATCCCATCAGGAATACACGAGAGTTCTAGTTGTTTCACATCCAAGTCAGCACTGGTATAATTGCCAGTTTTTTTGCTTTTGTCTATAACTTTCCTGATAGATGTGTGACAGTACCTTACTGTGGTTTCAATTTGCATTTCCCTAATGATGAATGATATTGCACATCTTTGTTTGCCTTCTGTATGTCCTCTTTGCAAGTGTCTGTTCAAATCTTTTGCCTATTTTTAACAGGGTTGTTTGTTTCATTACTATTGAGATTTGATCATTTTGTCATTGTTGTTGTTAATAGTTTTATGTATTTCCCTCCAGTATATTACTACACAAAGTTTAGGTATATGGGAGTAATTGTAATATATTCTGGACACGTGATGTTTGTCAGATATGTGTTTGCAAATGTTTTCTCCCTGTCTACGTATTGTCTTTTCATTCTTCTAACAGTGTCTTTCGCAGAGGAGAATTTTTTTTTAATTTTGATAAAGTACAATGTATAACTTTTGCATGGACTTGTTTATTTATTTACATATGGAGGTCCAATTAACCCAATTCTATTTTTAAGAAGACAATCCTTTGGCAATTTAATTGCCTTTCATATTTGTCAAAAATCAATTGGACATGTTTTGAAAGAGGGGGGTCAGTTCTTGGACTCTGATTAATGTGACTATAACTTTACCAGTATTACACTATTGTCATTACTGTAATTGTACAGTAATTGTAAAAATCAAACAGTGTGAGTATTCACCTTTGTTCTTTTTCTTTTTTTCAAAATGTTTTGACTATCCCGCCTTTTGCCTTTCCCTATACAATTTAGAATCAATTTGTACATTAAAAAACTTTTTTTCTGGAATTTTACACAGAATTGCATTAGATCTGTGGATTAAATTTGGAGAGAGTTAACATAACTATATCAAGACTTTCAATCCATTAATGTGGAGATATATATCTCCATTTACTTATGGCTTCATCAATGTCGTTAATCAAGGTTTGTAATTTTCGACATACAAATCCTGCACCTGATGTTTCAGATTGATACCTAAACATTTTATTCCTTCAAAGCTATTATATATGGGATTTTTTTTTCTAATTTGGGCTTCCAGTTTGCTTTTAAGAGCTTTCATGAAATTTTCTATATAGACAATAGCATAATTTGTGAATAATGAATTTTATTTTTTTCCTTTGCAAACTGTATATCTTATAGAGTCTTTTTTTTTTTTTTTTTTTTTTTTTACTTACTGCACTGACTAGGAAGTTCAGTATGAGGTATAAGAATGATAAGAGGGACATCTTTGCCTTATTCCTGATTTTTGGGAGAAATAATTCAGTTTTTTGTCATTTGAAATATTATCAACTGCAGATTTCCTAGGGATGATCCCTGTCATGTGGAGGAAGCTCCCTTCAATTCTTAATTTGCTAAGTGTTTTTATCATATATGTGGATTGAATTTTGTCAAATACTTTTTGAGCATCAGTTGATCTGACCATGTGGCTCTTCTTTACTCTGTAATACAATAGATTACATTGAGTGGTTTCCAAGATTTGAACTAGCTTTGCATTCCCAGGATAAATCCACTTGGTCATGGTGTGTTATCCTTTTTCTATATTGCCAGTTTTGACTTCCTAGAATTTTATTAAAGATTTGTATGTCTATATTCATGAGGTAAATTTATCTATAGGGTTTTTTTGTTTGTTTTTGTACTGTTTGTATCTGGTCTTGGGTTTAGGGTAATTCTCGTCTCATAAAATGATTTGAGGAGTGTTCCCTCCTCTATTTCCTGGAAGAAATTGTGTGGGCTTGCTGTTATTTTCTCTTTAAATGTTTGGTAGAATTCACCAGTGAAACTATGTAGGTCTAGAGATTTCTTTTTTCCAAAGGCTTTTAATAATAAACTCAATTTCTTTAATAGAATAGAACTATTCATGTTATCTATGTCTTTGGGGTGAATTTTAGTAATTTATTATTTTTAAAGAATTGGCGTAGCTCATCTAAGTTGTCATATTTATTTGCATAGAATTATTTTTAGTATTTTCTTGTTATCATTTAATGCCTGTGTGCTCTCCAATGATATCCCTCTTTAGTGTTTGATATTGATGATTTATATCTTTTCTATTTTTTATGTTTAGTGTGGCTAAAGATTTATTAATTTTACTGATCTTTTAAACCGGACTTTGGTCTATTATGTTTTAATTTTATTGATTTCATTATTATTTCCTTCCTTTTACTGGCTTTAGATTTATAATGCGCTCGCTCTCTCTCTCTCTCTTCCTATTTTCTTTTTTTTTTACTTTCTTTAGGTAGAAGCCTAAATTGTTGATTTGAAACATTTCTTCTTTTCTAATAAAAGCATTTAATGCTGTATATTTTCATCTAAACAGTACTTGGCTCTATCCCATAAATTTTGATATGTTTTATTTTCATTTTCAATCAGTTTAAAATATTCTCTAATTTTCCTTGAGACTTCTTCTTTTGAAACATAGATTATTTTGATAAGCATTTTTAATATGTTTATGTCTTTCATCAAATTTGGGAAGTTATCATACATTATCTCTTAAGCCTGTTAGTGCTTTCACCTCTTCTGCTGGGACTTCAATGGCATGAATCCTAGACCTTTTGGTATTGTCCAACAGGTCACCAAGACTTTCTTCACTTTTATTAATTTTTCACTCTGTTTTTAGAATGAATTATTTTTATTGATCTATCTTTGAGTTTATTGAGTCCTCTGTCAGCTCCATTTTTTATTGAGCCCAGCTAGGGAACTTTATTTATTGTATTTTTCAATTCTAGAATTTCCATTTGGTTCTTCTTTATCTCATCTATTTCTTTGTGGAGACAGTTTTTTTTGTTAATTTAAGGAATGTTTGTTTTTACTTCCAGAGCAGGCTTACAATAGATGCTTTAAAGCCTCTTTTTAATAACTTATACACCTTGTGTCATTGCTGGATTGGTATCTGTTAGTTGTCTTTTCTCTTGTGAGTTGAGATTTTCTTTATTCTTTGTATGCCAAACAATATAATTGCTTACTAAACATTCTGACAATTACAGTAGTCTGGGTCTTGTTTTAATCCTATAGTGAACATTGTTGTGTTTTTTATTTGATTTGTTTTGTTGTAGCACACATTTGGCCATGTTACTGCCAAGATATAAGTTCTGATCTGACTTTTATGGACTTGGTTCCAATGTCAGTTCAGTTTTTTAGAAGTACTTGCATTGTTATTCTCATCAAACCCTGATGTACACAACCAGTAGCCAACTTGAGACATGGGTAGAGATCTACTCTACCTCACTTCCAAAGGCTGTGGTAGGCTGTTTACGGTTGAATTCCTGCATGAACAACTCAGAGATGAACTTGTGTGCTCAAATGCAAGAATATAAGGTCATTTTCTGCATCTTTTCTGCATCATTTTCACTGCATTCTCCCTGATACTTTCTCACTTCCTAGGTATTTCCTTCCCTGTTCTCCAGCCAGACACTGGGGGCTTAATTTCCTTGCTCTGTCATGTATTCCCAGAGTCTATATCTGCATCCAGGTCCAACTGGTAAGCTGACAGACAGAGAGAAAAGGGTGGGTGGTGATGGTTGATCTATGCTCTGGGACCACAGTTCCTCTCATCAGAGAGAACATTTGTCTTTCCTCTGAGTTTTAGATGCCTGACTGGCTGACACTTCCTTATGAAGAAAAATAAAAATAACAAAAAAATAATGTTAAATAGATGATCTCCCCTCTGCACCAGCTCCTTTCTTCTCACCTACTTTACCTTTAGAGGCGTTTTTTTGTTTTTTGTTTTTTTTTATTCCTCCAGCCCAAAGTGAGTGCTTATTTTGAAATTCTTTCTGTCCACATCTATTGTACACTTCTGGGCTTCAGGATGCCTCTGAGATCAGTGATATTAGACTCTCACCACCAGCTCAGTGGACTCCAAAATTCCTGTTTCCTTCACCGATTGACCTGCTATCATTTACCTTGCAAGTCCTCAGATTGCTGTTCCACAAAGTTTATCTAGGATGGATAGTTGTATTCAGCAGGGGATCTATTTTCTCCAGTTTCCCCAGAACTGGAACCCACAAGTTAAGTCATTTTAAAGATAAGTTAGAGAGAAGGCAATATGATGACAGAAGCAGAGTTGGTGACAGAATGTTACAATGGTATGCTGTTGGCTTTGAAGATGGAAGAAGAGATCACAGACAAAGAATTAGGAGGTCTCTAGAAGCTGGCAATGACGAGAAAACAGATCCTCTTCTAGAATCTCTAGAAGGAACCAGCCCTGTTGACTTTAGACCAAGGAGACTGATTTTTGGACTTTTGACCTTTAGAGCTAATTTTAGAAGTGGAGCGTATTCATGTGAGGGTATGGGACCAAAGGGTTGAAGATGAATAAATGTGAAGATCAATAGGCACATACCAGTCAACAAATATGAAGCAAAATGCTAGAGTGGAATACATAGGCACATGGGTGTTGAAGTCACCCAGAATGATGGCAGGACTTGGAGTGAGGAAGAGAACCAAGAGTGCAGTTGGATTCAATGTCTTGGTTAAATAGGGTGAGATGGAGGATGGTCAACTCAAATAGCAAAACCTTCAAAAGAGAAGGAATTTTTAGAGGAAGAAGTAATCATTTGGAAGCTTCATTGGGACCCATCAAAAAGGTCACTGACCCCATTTCCCAATCTCAGATGCACAGGGAAATGGGCTCAGTGGTGAATGCGAAAGTGCAGGAGGAACTTGTTTTAGCCCTATTACCTTGGGTGAGATGGAGTGAAGCCAGAGGCATGTGGAGGGAGAGGGACAGAAAGAGTTTTACAATTTTGTTACTCAGAGTTCTCTGATGAGACGACAGCCAGGAGGGCCATCCAGAGAAAGCACTGGGATCAGTCATGAGGCAGAGAAAGAGGGGAGACTGTGAGCAAGAGCCTTCATTGTGGTTTCTGTGGGAATGAATGGGTGAGGCAGGCTAAGTAGGGTTAGGATTGGCAACTGGGGTGACTGGAGCAGGCTCTGAGGCACACGGGTTGTCCCTCATTCTCATACAGAGCCCTTGGGTCCTGAGGGTGGGGTTATAGTGGCCCAGCATGTGACATCCTGGCACGGGCAGTGGTTAGGGTGTGGATTTAATGGGTTACTCAAGAAGGGGAACTAACCAGCTTCCAGCCACAGCCTTAAAACTGTGTCAAGGCAGCATTTGAAAATACTGTATTGCAAAACTGTAATACTTTCTAGGCACTAATCACATCCTTAATAAATCAATAGAAACTTGTTATAATAACTCAAAAGTCTTGGCCAAACTACTGATGTATATTTTCTAAGGAAGAGAACTTTTATATTTCAGATCCTTATTTTACAGTACTTTAGTAACAGGTATGTTTTCCATCATTATGCACATCATGAACAAAATGTCACGTTTCTTTATCTTTTTGAATAAAATCATATCCAGCTCTGAGACCTCTCTTAGGAATATAAGCTTTTCTTTTCTTTTCTTTTACTTTTCTCCTAACTCCCATGGTCTGATAGAAAGTGGACACCCACCTCTTTCACTGCAGTTCCTAAGGCTTAATGCTCAGGGCCCAAGCATCTCTGCCCATACCCTGCTGTGATTGGATGCTTCTTCTATCCAGCAGGAGCATGATGGCCAATCACAGAACCCACCACCCCTCTCCCTTTCCAGACTCTGGGAAGCCAGCTTTCTCCCAGGCTGGTACCAGCATCTTCTCCTAGAAGCGTCAGCCCCCACAACCCTACAGATAATCCAACAGTATTATTTCAGTCATACCTATAAATCAACATTAGAGGATTTTCATACTTGTGTTTGCATTTTTTTTATTCTTATGATCCAGAATTACAAAAAGGTGTGAATTTTCCCCAGGGATTAAGGAACTCTAAACATAATTAGACATGGGAGATGGAAGGGGAAACTTGTACTTTTTTATACATCCTAGGAGGAAAGGGAACTTTTTCCCATTCACTTGCAAATAAGTCCACAGCAAGAAAAAGAAATGAGTAATGTTTTATTAAAGAAAATATTAAAGTGAGAGTATATTTCCTCAGCACAAACACTGAGATGGCATTGTAAAGTTTACCTGGGATTTACAAAAGTTATTGCCTGGGTGCAGTTTAGTCTGGGGGAAAAAAAACCTGGTGTGACTCTGAACAATGCACTATTGGTGTAACCATAAACCATCTTCAGAAAAAAAAAAAACACAAAAACGTCAAATTAATTTCTCTAAAACAGTAGAGGAACACTTGGTGATCTCAACTGTTGTGTAAAGTGTTTATATAGTTGGGACTAAATCAACATCACTAAAAATTTGCTTAGCTCAGATCACCATAAAATGTTGTGCTCATTTTTTTCATGAGTCCGTTTGCTTTTGTGTTTGCCAACAGGTCCTTGAAGAACTTCTTTTAAAGGTAGAGAAGAAATAATATAACTAGCACACTACTTGTACTAACATTCAAAAATACACATGCTGATAATTTTCTAAGTGCTTGAAATAATTCACTTTCTTCTACTTTAGCGACCTCATTTATGTGAACTGCATTCAAAAATACATGGCTTTATCGTTAGATATTGTCCTGACCAATTTCAGCCTCTTCGGCATCTGTGTACTCATGTTTAAAATATGTTAGGTCCACAGTAATGAGGTTTCTCTGGATATCTACTTTAAGCATATTTTTATTTTTGCTTTTTTGTTTGTTTGCTTTTGCTTATATCAGCTTGCAATCTCAGCATTTGTGAAGTATTTTCTTTTTCCAATTAGGAAACTTAACTTTACATGCAAATCATAATATGATGTCGAATGTTTAAGTTGCTTATAAATTATATCCAATGAGGCACACTTAAATTTAAATACTTAATGTGATGCAAGTTACAAAAGAAAGCCATTGTTTCATCAAACACTCTTCTTTCTGCACATATTTCAAAAACTCTCTTAAGTGTGGGTTTTAGAGCCCTAAAAAGGTGGAAAGTCATTGTTCATCAAATTATATAAAAATATTTATCTAGTAATTTAGTACTTATCTAGTTAGCTCAGATCCAGAGGAACTTAATACTCCCTCAAGAATGGTTTGTAGTTAGACTTCTGGAAGAGTAAGAGCTGGTGAATATGTATGCTTTGTTAAAGAAGATTTAATTGTTTCATTTGCTTTAAAGACATGCCCAGGATTGAATAGGGAGGGCACACAAAAGCATCTTTGGGGCATTTTGGTGTCTGAGGGGGTTGGGGAATACAGAGCATGTGGATAAAACAGTCCAATTGTTACCTCAAATAATCTGGAAACAATCAGATCACCCCAGTCACTATTTGAGGACAAGAATAATGAGCTGGGAGCCTTTTGGGAGAAATGCGTGCCGCTGAAGTTCTGCTCAGAATGAGTTTTTCACATCAACAACAAGAGGTTTCACCATCAAACCTCTGAGCTGGAAGACTGATTTCCTGAGTACATTTTTAAAGAATGCCCGTTGGAGATATTTGCTATACAATGTATAATAATTTGACATTCTTTGAAGCAGCCAACAGCAGAGAAGGATCAGAAAGATACAAACTTTTAAGACATTGCTCATTCCAACTCACTTTGAACTTTAAAGCCTCTTTTTCAGCAATAGCAGGGTCTACAATGGGAGATAAAACTTGGAAATCACAGCTTGAAATGCCCATCCAGATGAAATCATGCAGAAAATGAAACAGATCTGGCAGAACAAGGCTGGGGTCAGGGAAACAAGACAATGTCAGAGAAAAGGGCAACAAGTAGATAATCAGGACCCATTTCTCTTCTTTCCCCCAGCTCTCTCTTCTTCGCACAGCCCAGCCTCATGTCCTAGAGCAGGAATCCGAAGAGTGTATGAAAATAAGGCCTGTACAGACCGAAGCTGAAATGGCAGAGGAGTCCACGGGGGCTCTTGGTGGCTGGGCGAGTTTGGTTTGGCTGAACACACGCATGCAAGGGGTGAAGGAGGGAGGCAACTCTGGGATAATCAAGACCTAGATGTGCATCTACCATATCTATCCAGGTCAAAGATCCCGTGGCTTGCAGCATCAAGCCAAGTGGGGACGAGAGAGATCATGGCCTTCCTCCTTGACTCAGAACATCTATGTGTATGTCTCCCTTCTCCCCTAGATGATAAATTTGTTGAAAGAAGAGGTGATTTCAGACTTCTTTATACTATCACCAGCACCCCGGGGTATTAGGTTCCTGCGGCACCTAATATGTGAATTTTTGTTTATAACTATTTTTTTTTTTTAGTGTGTTTGTTGCTGTTCACCGACTAGCTTTCAATGTTAGATGAGAACTTTGTTTTGTTTTGTTCTTGTATTCGCGGAGTTCCAAGTGTCCTTTTTTTCCTAGGTCACTGACAACTTCCTAACCAAGGGAAAATTTCCTCCCCCTGCCCTGTCTAGCTATATTTTGAGTTAATACTTCATTGGCAAAAATCATTAAGAATGACTCATTTCTCCAGTTTTCCTGTACCAAGGCAGCTGCTGGCTGTTGCAACTGTTCTGGTGGTGAGTGCTTTCATCGGCTTGAGAGAAGTGGAGTAAAAACTAATTTTTTGTGACCTATAATTTTATAATTTGCATTGAGGAAACACAACCCATTTTCTTACTTCCTGTCTTTTATGTCTCAGTCCTTTACTCTGACTAAATGATTTCCTGGATTAGACTTACCTTAAAACTGAACTGACAACAGAAGAGAAAAAGGTAGCCGGACTCACTTAGAAATAAACACATAGGTTCCTGGAGCTGGGGGAAATCTTTGTTAGACCCTTGAGGACATAATCTTCATGAGTTTTAGTGACTTGTCCAAAGTTACATAGTCTCTACCACTGGTTATCACAGAATTCAAAATTCTTAAATTGCAGTCCACTGTATTTTCTGGTCAGTGATACCTGCTAGTTCCTGCCCTCAAATAAATAGGAAAAATACACATGTCATATGTATTAGAAAAACAAAAAGTAGCTCTAAGAACAATTGCATTATAGAATACAACTTTAATATAGTTAAAGCATTTTAATGTTTAAAAATTTTTTTTCATATATCCCTTTTCTTATTTCTCATGATGACCCCATGACATTTGTCTTTTCATTATTCTCAGACTGAGGCTCATGAAGGTGAAAAGGTTAGTAAGGGGTGAATCTGAGACTCAAAACACTTTTTGGTTTTAGTTTTTGAGGCTTTTTTCTAGGAAAGATGCCCAGAGTCCTAGTTGCCTCTTGTGGACACAGACTTGTCTACTTTTATTCATATCCTTGGAAGGTCTGTGTCCATCTTCTTTCCCCTAAGGAGACCAAGTTGCATTCTCTTTAGACTTTGTAGCTAGACTGTGCATCTAGAATTATTTAAATGAATAAGGTGGCAACAGTCCTTGCCCTCATTCCAAACTATAGCTTGCCTTAACTCCACGTTCACCTTATCCTAAACTGGTCTGTGAATTTAACACTGTGGTTAAATTTGCACACATAGCTAGCTACTTTCTTTTCCAATCAGAGCCAAAAAATAATGCAAACCAACAGAAAAAAGAGATTAAAAATTAATAGAATTCTGTTTTAGCATTCCGCACTGAGTGGCTACTCATTTAATACATTTAATGAACGTCAACTGTTTTAGTGTGATAGAACTCTTACCCCGGGAGAAGACATTCATAACATATTTGGGGATCATTAAATAGTCATGCACACACAATTATAATAAAATGTGATCAGCTGAAATTTGGTATTGAATATTCCTAACTTTTCTTTTAAAGTCAGAATTCAAATTATCAGAAAGTGTGCCACTGGAGTCCCTCTGATTTGAGAACATTGAATACAATACTAGCATCTCTTCCAAATGTTTCTTGAATGTCTCATATGTGTCAAGCTCTATGAACGGCCCTGGGGAGTCTCACAGGAGGTTCTGCACAGGCCCATCTATTCAGGTTAAAAATAATAATAATAATAAAAAGGCCTAACGGCTTCCTTTAAGAAACTTAGGACCTTTTAATAAAAAGAGATACACACAGGCAATTACAATGCATTGTGGTTAGTGATCTGATAGAAATATAGAGAGAATTCCAAAGGAACCCAAAGAAGTAGCATATTATCCAACAAGAAAGAAGCTGGAGAAGGATTTGTGGAAAGGAAGAGCCATGGTCAAAGTTTGGAGGACTACTGGTCATAATAACAGAGGAACCATCTTGGACAAAGACCAAAGAAAAGAGACAGACCCTGAGAAAACAAAAGGTACTTCATTGAGGCCGGAGTACAACATGCAAGGAGGTGAGTGGCAGAAATTAAGCAGAATGAGAGCTGCCTGTATGATATAAAGAAGTTTGAAAGTTATGCTGAAGTCTACAGTCCATGGCAAACTTTAGAAATATTGTACCAGCATATCAATAGTGTCCTCACCAAAGCAGAGAAACTGATTTAGAAGTAGGCAAGCCTGGAAGCGAAGAGGCCAGTTGAAAGAAGTAATTCATAACCTGAAAAGGATGTAGGGATGATCTGGCCAAAATAGTCATAGCCTGAGAAAGGAGACAAGTAAATGGACTTTGGAGATGTTGAGAAGGCAGAACTGTGAGGACTTTTTGGCTGATTGGGTGGCAGGGGTGTTGTCAAAGCAGGAAACGGATGAGGTCTATGATTCTGACTCAGGAAAAGAAAGGATGACTCTGTCCCACTGTGGGAGTGGGAACACAGTAAGAGGGAAAAGCTGACCATTTCAGAAGCCATGAGACAGATGGAAGGAGAGAACAGGATCATGAGCATGCAAGGATTGGTATTATTTAAATTACTTCCAAATCTCCCGAGAAAAGGCGAAAGGAAATTGTGTGTGTGTGTGTGTGTGTGTGTGTGTGTGTTGCCACCTAGAATTTTTTTTTTTTTTTTAGGATTCTATCCAGACTATTGTTGCCTGGAATGGTATGGACTTGAATGTCGACACCTGAATTAATCACTCACGTAGAATTATTTCTAACATTGTATTGGAGGGTAGAAAGTTAGCATGCTTGCTTTGATAAGAAACATTGCCCGAAACACAAGTCTATACTTTCAAGAATATGGGCGAAGTCCCTGTGTAATCCAAATGAGGATTCAAGGGAAATCAAATAAGTCATTGGCAGGAAACCAGCATAGGTACAGACCTACAGACTTATAGAGCTCATTGTTTTTGACACTGCTTTTTTGAAATCCTACTTCTGCTTCTCATTCCCACTCAGAGGCCACCTCTACCCTCAGGCTTTTCCGATCACCTCCATTGAACAAGATTATCTCTATCCTCTGAAGTCCTTGAATACTCTGTCCCATTCTTAAGACCTTGATCATGGATTACTTTGTGTTGTAGCTTCTCTTACGTTTGTTACTTGCATATGCCTCACCTTTCCTGGTGGCCTGCATGCTCCTCTTTAATTTCTATGCAGAACTCATTGTACCTCCATATTTGATCACATAATAGAGGTACAATTAACTAAAGGATTTGCTAAATTAATTTTTTAAATGGTGCTTTAGTTTTTGGGTACTCATACTGGGAAATGCCATCAGTACTTCCTATAGCTCCTTTAAAAGCTAATAGTTTTAATGAAAATGTCAATCAATTAATCTTTATGGCTACTGGAGGCCACTGCTACTGTATCTTAATGAATTTGAATGATCAGATGTTCTTCTTTAAGAAAATCTTCCCAATGGAAGTGACCCAATTATTTCAATAGGAGTAATAGACAATGTTCTGGTGTAAGGAACAGAATTAAGAGCCCAATTATAGTTTAACTATGAGATAGTAGGTTACATAATTTATAAAATGGATATGTTTCAATGGGCATGGCTTTTTCCACTGTGTGTGTGTGTGTGTGTGTGCGCGCATGCATGCCTGTGACTCTGTTTATAATATTGAACTGTTTTATTTTAATTTGAAATAGCTATATATTAAGAAGTATCACATGTATGGTGCTGTGGGGAGGCTGGTATGGATTTTGGCAAGGATACATTCCTAAGAAGAGGTTGTGGTTTTTTTATTGTGCTCTACCCTAAGACCTAGGACATAATGGAAATAAAGTAAAATTAATTTATTAAAATAACATAAATCTCTTCTGCTTACCTAGTGCCTTCCTGAAATGGTCAAATATAGAGGATGGGGTAATGACAACATGAAAAAGGAGCATATATTGAAAGGGCTAATGAGAGAAAATTTGAGAGAAATTCACTGGATCATTCTGTTACCAAATATTTACTAATTGCCTACTCCAATCTTTATACTTTGTACCATGTTTCTAGGAAGGAATGTAAAAAGTTCCTACCTTTGACAATCTGTAGCATTTTTAGGGTATTGATGCTGATAGAAAGCATTCAATTAAGTTTAAATAATGTAAAAGAAAGAGGTAGAAGGAAGCTAATATTAACTGAGCATATGTATGTGCTAATGACCATTTGTTTACAGATACATAATAACTCCATTTTATAGCTGAGGAAACTGGAACTTACAATTATTAGGTAAGTTGCTCAGAGTCACAAAGCTTGACTTTTCTGCTCTTCTTGACTGCCTCAACAGAACAGAGTGGGCGATACCATTCATGTACAGTATCATCAGGCAAACCTGAATGTGGTTATAATTCCTTGTTTTCTCAATGAAAAAAAAAGCCAAATACAACATTTTGTTCAACTTGAATAATCAAAAGTAAACACTTAGGGCTGTTGCTGAAATATTCATATGTCTACTTAAAACTGTCTAATTGATTAAAGCTTAGTATTACATGTGTATTTAATGTTACACATTTTTAAATGTGTTTCTTTGGAAGTATTGCAGTTTCTTATTATCAAATTATATGAAACATTTTTATTCAAATTGCTCCTGGTCGACTTTAACACTAACTTTATCACCTTCTTTATAGCTACACATTTAATCACTGGATACTTAAACTCTCCAAGACTTACCATCTTTACAGACCTCTAATATGTTTGAGATAGAGCACTTTTCTGTATATACATATTTTGATTTTGAAACAATTTCAAATTGTTGCAAGCACAGTGCAATACCTTTTCTTTTCTTGAGTCATTTGATAGTATCTTGTTGATTTAGTGTGCCAATACCACCGGAAACTTTCTTGTATATTTTCTATGAAGAAATCAGGAGTCAGCAAACTATGGCTTGCTAGCCAAATCCTATCTGGTACCTGTTTTTGTAAAGTTTTATTGGGATGGGGCACACTTATTTCTTTACATATTGTGTATGCTTGCTTCCCTTATACAATAATAGCATTGAGTAGTTATGATAGACATCATGTCAGCCATAAAGCCCAAAACATGTGCTCTCCTGATTTTTATGGGAAATGGCTGTCAACCCTTATCCTACATAATCATAATACAACCATCAAAACTAGGCAATTAACATGGCTATATGACTACCATGTAATCCTCAGAACCCAATCAAGTGTCTAGAATTGCCCCAGAAATGTCCTGTAAGAATTCAGTTCAGAATGTTGTGTCTTATTTAGCTGCCACACCACTTTAGTCACATTCAATCTGAGATGGCTCCGTGAAAGATTGCCCTTGACTTTCATGATCTTGGCACTTTTGAAGATTATTGGCCAGTTATTGTGTAGAATGGCCACCAATTTGGATTTTTCTGTTGTTTCCTTGTGATTAGATTCAGCTTATGCATCCTCTTGGCAGGTCTCTCACTGCTAAGCAAACCTATTGGGTACTTCTTATTGCATCCTTCCACGTACACATGGTGGGGATTTGTTCCCTTTGATCTCTTGATTAAGGCGATGTCCAATAGGCTGCTCCACTGAGATATTATTTTTTTCTCTCTGTATTTACTAAACATTGTGTACTTTTAACAAGTCTACAAACATATTCTCAGGGAGTATGTATATGTGTTTATGTATGTGTATCCAGGGTTTGATGTAGTGAAGGGGGCTTAGTCCTTGCCTATTCTACTTTGTCAGAAAGGTATTTGTACTTTAACTGAAAATGATCTTGTAGGCTAGATCCCCTTCCAGATTTTTTTTCGATCCCTTTTAAGATTAAGGAAGTTAAAATTCACTCATGGTGGCATTTTAGACCCTGAGACAGCTGGCACACAGAAACATAAGGACTAAAATATCAAACCACGACCTCATTTAGTGAACCCTTTAAACATCTTTCAGCGTATGTTCTGTGAGTCCTATTCATGTGGCACCTGGGAGATGCAGTCTGCCGACAATGAAATGAGAACATGCCTGCCTGTCACAGAGGGCTCTAAAGAAACATCTAGAGTCAAGGGTGAGTCTTCTGTGCATTGTTACCTGTAGCAGAACTCCTAGTCCTACCACCACCTCTCGTCTATAATAGTTGCTCCAGAAACATTTGCTGAATGAATGAATGAATGAATGGGCAAATTTCACGACTGGCCTTATAAGCTAGCATACTATGTTTTGCAAAAGTACTTCTGACTATTTGTTTGGAAAATATATGCTGCACACAAATTGGAGAGTTATTGAAAAACTCCTGAATAATTAAAAATATTGACTCCTAGAAATATAAACCAATAACCCAACTTTCATTTGGACTGTCTACTTTGCTTCAAATAAAATCAAACAAGTTGTTTAGTACCCT
Source organism: Callorhinus ursinus (assembly GCF_003265705.2). Taxonomy (NCBI): domain Eukaryota; kingdom Metazoa; phylum Chordata; class Mammalia; order Carnivora; family Otariidae; genus Callorhinus; species Callorhinus ursinus. The sequence continues at coordinate 32,940,853 of NW_027397073.1, forward strand.
ACTAAAAAACAAACAAACAAACAAACAATGACTAAATTTTTTTTAAATTAATTCATTATCTTAGAGTTGGGCAGATGCATTCTTAGAGATTCCAGACAGGTAGGAAGGTGAATAAAAGTAGGTGCACCCTCAGCTATATACCCTGAGACACTGAAAGCCTAGTAAATATATAACATTCCTTTGTAAGTTCTTTACTGAGGCTCACACATAAGAAGTTATGCCTAAATTTTTATATCCTTTTCCCCATATCTTGCAGATATTTTAAACTTATTCTTCCTGCCCAGATTCTGCCCCAAATCAAAAATATTCAGAGAAAACCAATGCACCGGCATTTTCTTTAACTTCTACTGTGTTTCATTCATCTGTGAGCTAAACTAGAATGAATTCCAAAGACTCAGAAAGGATTAGGTTAAGATACAATCTTGAAAATACTTAATAAACATTGGGAACTGGAACACATAACATCTAGCCAGGAATCCAACTGACTTCTACTCAAAGTGGCCCCCTACGATAAGCCTACAGGCTTGCCGTGTATGAATCCATAGATTTGATTATATTATCCCTCCATTTCCTTAGCCACAGGGGTAGAGATTTTGCCGGCATGTCTCAATGCCAACCCAAACAATGATATGACTTACCACTTACAGCCATGGTGCATATTCCTCATCAGAAAGCTTTATGAACAGAAGCTCATTAATCAAGCAGTCATCCTGAGAGGCAGACTGGAGGCAGGATCTGAACTTGGAAGGTGTCCGGAAACTGCCAAGTACAGAAGCATGCATTTACTGACTCGTCCATCAGTGGCAGGATGTCAGTCGGGCTTCCTAAACAACTTCTCTAATACTTCAGTTCTAGTTTCTGCATCTCTAAATATTGTATAGTCTGTATATATCAGCTCCAAGACAGATCCTAACCTAGGTCCTTAAACAGACATCTATTTGAAATCCATCTTTAGCACGTATTAACTCTGTGGCTTTGGGCAACTTATTTAAATGTCTAATCCTTAATTTTTTCATCATAAAACTGTAATCTTTATTATCTAGAGTTGTTGAGCAGATTTTATAACATGACATAAACAAAGGACCTAGCAAGGTCAAATTACACTGCTTTCCATTAATCCCTTGAGAAAAAAGCATGCTATACCTGCTTACCCCAAACGAGATCATCTGTCTATTATTTTGATCATGTCACCACCCTCATCCCCATATTTCCTTTACTGAGTGTGAGTTTTTGCCATATGATGACATGTGCATGTGTCTGTGTTTATATATATATGTGTGTGTGTGTGTGTGTGTGTGTATTTATATATAGTTAATCTCCTGTAGGCTGTGGGTGTATGTCAAGTTAATAAATGTAGCATATAAATACACAAATTTAGAAGTGATTCAGTAACTTTAAATGAATAATATTTACTTTAACTCTCTGAATGAATATTGTTCTCATTTTACAGCTGAGGAAACCAAATGTGAGCAAAATTAAGAAAATTGAGTACTGTCAAGTGACTAGACAATACCTAAGCTGAATTCAAACTAGCCTGTTTTCACTCTGATGTTTACCTGCTGCCTTCTAATTAAAGGCACCACTTGCAGCAGAAAGTCTACAAGGAGGAGAGACTAAGGATTATGAGCCAATCAGATCATCTGACTTATATTAGCTGCTAATTTCACTTGGAAGTAAGAACTGGGTTCTCATTCTGCAGCCAATGGGCCGGACAAACTTGGACATGTAATTTCTCAGTTGTCCAATCTCTAAAATGTGGGAGTATAAGAGATAATCTTAAACACCTTTCCAATTACATAAAACATTGATAATTAGTTAATATATACTTGAAAATATACTAGAAACTGAAGGTGCAATTTAGGATCGTGAATTGCACTCAGAATTTTACATGCAGGAATATTTTGTTTCACTTCTTATTTACGCATATAAGAACATATTCCAAAACATTATATATCTCAAGATGCTTTCCATATAATAAAAGTGCTTGATATATGTGTACAGACCCTTGTAGTAAGCAACTGTTCTCCATCGAAATGTTGCGTGTGAATATTCTTGATCACTCAGTGAGGAAAATGGGCAAGTTCAATACCCCCTTTGAAAATGAGAGTATTTATTCTTTGAGGGTTTGAATGAGCTCATGTTTGTGAATGTGTATGTCTTCAGTATGGTAGTGGGTTGAATAGTGTCCCAGCAAAATTTACATCCATTTGCAAGTTCATAATGTGACCTTATTCAGAAATAGTCTTTACAGGTGTATAATTAGTTTAGTTAAGAAGAGTATACTTATACTGGGTAAGGGTGGGCTCTTAAATGTACTAACTACTCCCTTATGGGAAGAGGGAAAAAGACACACACACGGCTGGGTAGTGGTAGAGATGGCAGTAAGAAGTGGGCATGGGGGTGGGGGGTGGCTTTACAGCATACTGGTGGCAAGTCCTGGGGGCAAGTAAGCTGCAATGAGAGAAGGCTGGATTTATTGAGAGGCATGCTTAAAGTTGAGATTTTGGAGGGGTGAACTTATTGGTGATGGTTTTGACAATGGGATTAGGTGATTGAAGTGAGGTGGAAGAAAAGGTCATTTGAAGTCCAGAGGAAAAACAAAATGAGAAGCCCAACTCTTTATGTGTGTTTCTAAGACAGTCCTTGAATGTGCCTGGGTGTGTCATCTCCCACTTATCCTGGAAGGATAGACGCTGTGTCCCAGCCACCTTTATATTACTAGTGCTTGTCAGAATCCTGGTACTGAAGAACTCAGGAAAAGCTTGCTGCAGGACTGAATTATTGGAATTATTAGATTATCTATTATCTATTTCTAATTAAACTGATTTCCAAAGGAGTTTCTAGAGAAATTAGTGCTATGCCAGTGTGTTAACATCCATGATGTAACTGGAAGTAGACAAGAACAATATACCACACACACATACACACATGCACACACACACACACACACACAAACACACTTAACCAGTGATTCTGTATTTTGGAAAAGCACAGTATAATGACACATAAATGACCCAAAGTGAATGCAAGCAGGGGGAGAGGTAGTGTGTCAGTCTGTGACCCAAACCATAGGGATTCTGCTGTCAGCCGGAGCTCTTGTGGCAGAAAAAGAGGCTGAAAGCCACTTTCTCCATAAGTACTATGTTTATGTATTATTCACAGTAGCAAATAATTGCAAAATGTCAACATTTCATTTTCCTCTTAAGAGCTTCTTTTGATTAGTGACCTAATTAACCATTAAGAAGAAAAGATTTTTTAAGTGTAAATATGAAAAGAGGGAGTGTTTCCTAGCAGCAATTTGTGATCTTAAAATGTCACAGGCAGGCATATCACGGAGGTGCTACCAGCCAGCACTTTTCAAAATATGACTCTGTGTCAGGAGTGTGTGGCGTGGATGTGTTTTTTTTTTTTTGTCTTTATTCTGAAACAAGCAATGCAAATATAGACATGGTTGCCCGAGAGATTTCCTTCCCTTTTTGAAAACCCTTCAACGTATTCTCTGACAGCCTCAGAAAGGTTGTTTTTAATCTATTTAATTTGAGGCTGTATTCTCCACAGATAGTGACACATTTTGTCTTTCACTTCGTGAGTATATATGAAAAAAAAAACTGCCACACACAGCACACTCACACTTACCTACATGTACAAGAAATGCACAGTACATATGCACACATATAACAAACACAATACAACACACACAAGGATGCACACTATCCATGACACATATGACAATACACATAATACACGCACATGCAATGCACAGACTCGTATGCTCTCACATACATAACATGCATATTTCCACATATTCATACAAACATAAGACCCACATGCATATAATCACATGGCATATTTACATATGCATTTTAAAAAGGCATCTCCTTAAGACCTTATTTCACATGTAAAGGTATGATATCTCCTGGGAGATCTCAGCTGGAAACATTTCTGAAACAGCCCTTTCTCACAGTTGATGGTAACCTGACCTTTCCTTCCAGCTACCCACAGGGACCAAGGATAAGCAAGATGCATAAAATGGGAAAACACAAACAAACCAACATCTATAACCGTGTAACTTTCTTTTAAAAAGGTCCAAGTCAGTTTTAAGTGTAGTCTGCCTGATTTCTACCCCATAATCAAATCCTGAAGTTATGTTATTAGACACAAAAATATAAGAACTTCTCTTTGGAGGGTGATGATCAAAATCAGAGTCTAGAAAATATGCCATATTATCCAAATTAACATAGATTAAATTATTTTATAAATTTGTATTACAGCAAAAATGCATGAAATTTTAGCCATAGTGAAGCCCCATCAACCTATTCTCCCAGTGTTTTATGCAAACACACACACTCACACACCGTCTTTGTAAATAAATCTTTCAAGGCAAGTGAGGTTTTTTTTTTTTTTTCCTTTTTCTTTTCCCTTCTGAACCACCAAGCATAAATAGCATGTGCTAATAATTTTTGGTGAATAAATGAATCTGTCTTCAAGAATAAGAATTCAGAGTGAATTAAAGCATTGAATAGTATGTATAATGTATGATTCATTTAGCAACTGCTGAGATCCTACTACACGCCAGGCACTGCACAAGACCTTATTAGGTAGCAAACATGAGAAAATCCTTGCTTTCCAGGAGCCCCCAGACTAAAGTGAGACACGCAAGTTCCAGTAACTTGAGGTTAGCGCTATGATGAGAGGAGGCACAGGGAAGTGCTAGAAAACAAGGGAAAACAAGGGGAACCCCACCAAACTCTTCTGCCTCAGGCCCCTCCTCACTCCCTGAACACAACGTTATTTCTAGAAACAGCCACTCGAAGGCCTTTGAACAGAGACGAAGACAATCACACAGATGGCAAGTAATCGAAAATATGTACTGTGATGTCACAACGCCTGTAGAGCATTGTAAACACGTGGCTGCTAATTTCCGCAGGAAATACAAACTGCTTATGAAGACTTCTCAGATCTCAGTTTGGACATTATCACAATCTTCCAGTTGAATTCTGAAAAGCTAACTTGACTATGTTAGGATGAAAAAAGCTCCCCTATTTCTATTTCCTATTTGTGGCCTTACCTTAGACCTCCAGCTTTTAAGGGTTCCAGATGCTGAAAGTCTTTTGAACGTCTATATGGATAGGTGTCTGCATAGCCTCTGCATATGTACACATATGTTTGTATGTATGTGTAGGTGAATATATACACACATATGTATGCGTATAGACATATCCTCCAGCTCTTTGTTCATGATCAATTAGCTCCAGTATGCACCACTGGTTGTCTGAGAAGTGATCACTCCAGAAGTCGTTGAATTTGCTCTGGTTCAAACACTAGCACTTGCAAAGGTCAAATAAAGTAGCTTGTGCCATGCCTTCTCTGTGGGAAAGACAATCTCTGGAAACATCAGGAGAAGTTGTCTATATGAAGTTGAGGACACCGCATCCAAAGAGACTGAGGCCATGCATTATAGTTCTGAGCAGGCAACCAGTACCCATTATTGTGAAAACAACCATTCTGTCCCATATTTTTAGCAATTGATCAATTTTATCTGGTCTGTGCCATTTCTTTACGTTTGGCTTAAACCTGTATATGACCCCTTAGCCCATGGACTCTCTAACCCTGTGGATGAGGGTAGTACTGTCAGATACTCTACTAATGAGGGGGAAACCACATGCTTGACCACATGCTTGACATGTTTCTCAGGACAGCTACTTACTCAAGGGCTGCAAAAATATTGTTAGAAAATTTAGGCATGTGTTTGAGTGACAATAGTGATAAGAGGAAAGCCTCAGCAGGTGGTCCAGCAAGACAATTTATGAAAGCATCTCCTTGCGGGCAGCATCAGTTGAGCTACTTAACATGTTCAGTTCCGACTTTGGCCTGGAAGGTGTTTTTTCCCCTCTGAATTTTAGGTAAGAGACAATGGGCCAGTGAAGATGCACAAAAGTTACTCTTCCCCCTACTGTTTGTATGTAGTCTTTGAGAATGGAGATTCCCATGGACACTTAGCCAGTCTAATCATTTCATTTCATATCTGTATTCTCTCAGAAAGGTTTGGTAATCCATGACTCGAACATGACATTACTAGTAGTACTATTGGTAGGAGGAGTACAGGAAAAGTATAACACATGATGTTAAGGATTCAGGGAAAACATCAGTGGGGGGAAAAAAGCACAACAAAGCCAAGAAAAAAAATGTCAGATGTACATATTAGAAATTCTCTGGATTTTGTCTGTTAAAGAAAAAGGAAACTTATTTTAATCATTTGTAAAAGGAAAGAATCAAAAGAAACAAGGTTTTTGGTCCAATAGCCTCCTATCTCCCCTATCCATGGGGCTCTATTAGAAGTCTGTGACAGCCCCTGTGTGGAGAAGATAAGGTCACTATCCAGCAAGGACCAGCAAAGGGCTAAATTTTCACACATGCTTCAGACTCCTGTGACCAGACAATGGCTAAGGAGGCTGTGCAGAAGGAAGATGGGCAAATCACGAAAGCAGAGACTGATTTTCTCCTTTATTGCCTAAAAGCAGATGACATTATCCTTATATAACAAGCAGCCAGTAATCCTGTACCAATTGCCTGAGCCTCAATCAGTCTTTCCTCATGGTTACGGTTATCTTTTCATCTGATTTCAAATCTAAATCTCTTTTGGTTACTGGGCAAAGCCAGGTGACTCCTCAGAGCCCCTGCCTGTAGCAAGTGAGGAAATATGCCCTCACTAAAGGCCCTTTTCATTCTATCAGCAGTGGCTAAAGTATTTCTTCTTCTTTTCTTGAGATTTATCCATTTATTTTAGAGAGAGAGACAGAGAGAGAGAGAGAGAGCAGGGAGGGGCCAGAGGGACAGGGAGAGAGAGAGAAAATCTCCAGCAGACTCCCTTGCTGAGCACAGAGCCAGACTCAGGGCTCAGTCTCACCACCCTGAGATGTTCAACTGACTGAGCCACCCAGGGGCCCCAGTATCTCTTATTTTTATATTCTATTAGTTACTGCAGAAGGTATGGCAGTTCCTAGGTTAGTCTTTGCAAAATTCATCTCCTCAAAGATCTTGAAGTACAAATCATTATACTTGACAATTTAGCTCACCAATTGTTAATTTAAAATTTATGGAAGTGAGACATTTAAAACTGTGGTTCCTGTGGACACAGATTCCCATAGCAAACTTATTCTTGGAGTAAAATGTCTATCTTTCTGGAATGATTCTGCTTGTATTCTATTTGAAGACAGAGGGGAAAATGTTGATTCTTAATCAAGTCTTCTCCTCTCGTAGAAGTTTATCCAAGAGGTCAAAGGAGCTCAAAGACTGACACACGGAATTTAATTTTGTAAGGGGTGCAACTCTGTGCTGTTTTGGGCAACGCAGCCACTGCCCTTTCTGCTTTAGCTACAGAATTTACTCCTCATCTGTCTACTGCTCTTCAGCTTTACTGATGCTCATTTTATTTATTTTTTTAAGGTTTGTATTTATTTGACAGAGAGAGAGAGAGAGAGAGAGAGAGCACAAGTAGGCAGAGTGGCAGGCAGAGGGAGAGGGAGAAACGGGCTCTCTGCTGAGCAGGGAGCCCGATGCGAGGCTCGATCCCAGGACCCTGGGATCATGATCTGAGCTGAAGGCAGCCACTCAACTGACTGAGCCACCCAGGTGTCCCTTCTGATGCTCATTTTAGGTGCAATCACCTTTTAGCTGGACATCATCAAGACACTTCCTGCTCTTACTCTTACCAACTTCAATCCTTTCTCCATAGCAGCAGTTACTTTGAATTATGTCATGTTCATGCCTGGGCCTCACCAATGATTTCTTATTTCCCTTAGAATGAAATCCAGCTCTGTGTCCCATGTACTAGTGGCCTCCTAGGCCTCATGATGAACAACTCCCTGCCTTTTGTCTTATATTCTACTCTCCCTGGCTTTGTTTGCATTTTTTTTTCCAACAGAACACTTTAGTTCTATTTTTGGGCCTTGCACTTACTGTTCCCTCTGCCTGAACTTAGCCTTTCTGGCTCCTCAGTACCTCAGTATTAGTTCAAACACTCTCTCTTCAGGGAAGCCATCTCTGATGCGCCATTTAGGTGTCACGACCTGTGACATAAACCTATGTACTATCTTTATAGCACTCAGGGCTTCTTGGAATTATAAGCACACAGACAATGATGGTTACCCAGGGGTACCTGGATGGCTCAGTTGGTTAAGCAATTGCCTTCGGCTCAGGTCATGATCCTGGAGTCCCGGGATCGAGTCCCACATCGGGCTCCCTGCTCAGCAGGGAGTCTGCTTCTCCCTCTGACCCTCTTCCTTCTCATGCTCTCTCTCTCTCAAATAAATAAATAAAATCTTTAAAAAAAATGATGGTTACCCAGTGTTATTGTCTCTGTAAATATTTAGTGAAATCTGGTGTGAACTTCTATCATGGAATTATAACTTTATTAGTATAACAATTAATCTTTGATATGCTGTCTACATCTAAAGTTGTTCCAATCACATAATCCCATGGTTGAACATTGAGTTATTTGGAAAGATTTTAAGATACAATGTTTTCTAGTAAAAAATTCTAGTATGCTGTCAAAGCACACGGCCTGCACTAGGCAAAGAATAACATGATTGTGAGCATAGAATGGACCAGGTTCCTAGCAATATGCCATAAAAACTTGCCACTCCACTGATATGTGACCTTTATAGCTTGTAGCTTTTAAAATCATATTCTTACCCAGTGCTGCATGTCACTCTCATTAAAATAACAATTAACCCTATACACTGCTGGGTGGCATTAGTATCTTTTACAAGAAAAGCACATGATTTCATTTCATGCAAAATGAATATAAAAGGTCATGCAAATAACTCAACTGTTTTCTTTCTATAAGTCACCATATGAGCTGGAAGAAAACCAGCACAACCTAATTCACAGGAACATAAGCCAACACATTCATAAGGAAGATAAAAGTGAGGGAGATAGAAGAAAGAGAATCTTACCTGTAGAGTAGCACGTAAAAGATGCAAAATTGGGTACCAGAAGCCATGTATGATAGATGGTTGGAAATCCCAATCTGTGTATGGCTGAAAATTCAAACATCCTCAGACCGGATGGATTTATTCTGCTGCTTTATTAAACTCAGACTCACAGCCCTGGGTCATTTGTATTTGCATTAATGACTTTAAATTAATGCAATAGCTTCATTACTGCATATAGACGTTATTTGATTAGCCAATTCACAAATAGGTGTTCTGTTTTTAATAATGATAATAAAACCATTTGAATTTGAAGATGTTGGAGTCAAGCTAACAAGTTCAACAACTATTAGGAAGTCTTATGAATGGGATAAAAGGAAACATTTTATTTATAAATAGTTGAAAGAGAACTCCATTGTGTAATCTCCCGTTCATAAAAATGCAAAGACAGGAAGGTAGTTGCATATTTTAAACTTCTAATTTCTTTGGAAATAAGTACCAGATAGCATGATTAAAAACCTAACTCTGTTGATTTGGGTTCAAATTCAGATGCTATCTTCTTTTCCAAGTGGAGAAAACATGGACAATGTCCTCCAATACAAATAGAAGATTTCTAATAGAGAGATTCCCTAATATTCCTGTAGCAAGCATATGTTGTGGAAGTCCGCCACACAATTTAGCACTTCATTAAAATTGTGCAAAGAAGTATCATTTGTCAGAGCATAGTTTGATAGATGAAATTAAAATACAGATAGAAGTGTATGTCGTAAGAAAGACCTTACGATCCATATAGTGCAATTTTCCAACTAACATGGAATCCTTGTACGGCACAGATAAATATGGTCATTTAGTTCAGCTATCATATTTCTAGTTAAGGCATCACCATCTTCTCCCACGTTGTGTAGCTCTGAGTAATAGGAGCCCTTTTGCTTTGAGAATAGAAGTCCAATATATCCTGCAGCACGCTCCCTTACTCTCTTTGAGAGTATTCACCGTATATCTTCCTCTTATACATACAACCCTCAAAATATTTTGAGACACCTGTTTTCTATTAAACATCTCAACCATTCCTCAGAAGACAGAGTTTCTAGTTGCTTAATTATAAAACCAGTTTCTAGTTCAATGTCTTGCCTGGATTCATTTTTGATGGATTTGGTTTGTAATTAAAATGTGATATCTGGAATTAAGTGCAGTTCTTTAACCATGGTTTACTACTCTTTTGATTTCAAGGTGCCATAATTCTATTAATGTAACTCAAATTTTGTTAGTCTTTAAATAGCCACATACCTCATCATTGGCTCAATTTATCTTGTAGTCAAAATGTCTCTTATTTTTCTAACTATCTCATTTAAATCTTGCAAATTGCTTCACCAGAATGTGGTGATTTTACATGATGTAAAGTCCCAAGGAACCAAAATGTGTTTTGCTTATCCATGCTGCCTGGCAGAGCTTCCCCTCATTTTCCAGACTTTACATTCATTGGTCATTTGGTTCCCTGCTTGTATTTGTGTGATTTACTCTCTTTTATGTACCTAAAATGTTTCCTCTATCTCTCTCAGTCTTACCAAACCGAAGCTCATATCATGTGTTTCCATAATGTCATCTTTTCTAATCAGTCCATCCCACAGCTTCCTTATTCTTTCCTCTGAATTTTCATAGCAAAAACAGTCAATTCCCTTTGAAATTAATCACACATAATTCTGCACTACAGTGGAGCTTTTCACAAATACGTACCTTGGCAACCCAACTAGAACATACAATGTTCGAAGGAAGGGCTCTTCTACTTTGATTTTTCCTTAGCGTGCTTTAATGAGGAATCAAGTAAACAAAAGCCACTTGATGAATGCTTGATAAATAGTAAGAAAAATGAAAAAGATTTGTCTAGGAAAAAAACTAGACTTGGGTCTTCACCTTGAAGGGACCTTGTCATAGATTTGGGAAGCTTCTCCTTTCAGGTTGATTTGATCTTTGCCTTGAATGCTGGACTGCAGAAGCATTACACAGGAAGAGAGTGGTTCTAATCATTATTTCTGGATTATCTCCTCTGCTGATTTTCAAAAATATAATAGTACTTGTTAGGCACTGTTTAGACTTTTTCCCTTGTTATCTATATGCCATTTTAACAGGTTTTGATGTAGGAAGACGTTTGCATGATATATTTCTGGCTGGATTCTAGGTATTATCCTCTTTTTCAAGAAGGTTCTGAATCTCCACACAGTGCGGATTGATCTGTTCTAAGAAGCACAAAGAAATAATTAAATCTTAGAATGTGTTTTGGGGACCCAGGTTTTAATTTCTAAACCGTGAGAGAATCAAAGGTGACACCAACATAGTATCTGTACCTCTTACTAATTATTGGTTGAGTGGCTTAGTCTTGATGGCTGTAAGTGTGGGTTCACAAACTACTCCCTATGCTATTCATGGCCAATTCATTAAATTCTTCCTGACATTACCAGTGACAATACTCTTAGAACTGTTTGGATGGACTCAGATATTGTATTGATCAGACTTGCATGTGTAATTCCAATTAGGAGGGTGGCAGTCTGTTTCTGGGCACAGATCTCCAGTAAGTTTTCCCTAAACTACATCATCATTCATTCTTTTAAAGTAGGTAAGGGCCTGTATTAAAATAAGCTACACTTCCAAAAATCTTAAGAGGGAGCTATATACTGGTTCTAGATTGGCTGTGACTTTACTTAGATTACACCTGTTGGGTGGTAGAAAGAGTAGGAAACATTCTCTGGTCTCTTTTATTTATATATTAGTTTGGGGTGATAATGTTTTATTTTGATTTATTTTGAGCTCCAGCATTTCAACTAATTAAGACCAAAATAGCCAAACATTGTTATTGGCTCTGCATTTGAGAACAGTTTCTTGAAAACCTGGCTTGGATCCAAGACAAGTCTCCCTCTCCCTGGGGTGGGGTTTTAGCGCCACAGTTTTCTACTGCAACTCTGATGCAAACCGATAAATCTCAGCAAGTTCACAAGGTTTTACATTCTATTAGAGAAAGAGAACAAAGGAACAACAGAATTAGAGACAAACGATGTGACCAAGTGTCACAAAGAAGTTTCATTAAAACCTGAAGACAAACCTGTGAAACATTCACCTGAAAAATGTTTGCATCTTCATAGAAAAGGGTCCATTCTGGATTCAGTGACTGATTTTGGGGGGTCACAGTGACATACTGAAATGGCATCCTTTGTTCACCAAAGCTGCTACCCAAACAACCCAAATTTTAAGTCTCTTTCTTTTTGAAATACATTTTTCTTCTCTCTTTCTCTGAACAGTCATCGAGAGTTTAATTAATGAATTAGTATTTGCAGAAATCTTTGATATTCCAAGATGAAAGGTTTTGCATAAGGGTAAAGCATCGGCACCAGCAGTAAAATGTCCTCTTGATGACAGAATGCATGAAGTGTTAAACTGGAATACATTTGACAACTGCAATTAAAGAGGTTTGATCCTGTTTTCCTCCTCTGTTTTTATCATGTGCATTATTCCAGGGGATATGAGGCTAATAGGAAAGGTAAATTCTCATTGGCCAGAAATTGTTGATATATATACACACATACACATTCCCCAGTGGTTAAGGCAGGTGGAAAGTTTATGGGCAGCCTCTTTCTGGGGCAATAAAAGCTTCTTTTATTTCAAATTCTCTTTTTACACCCGTTGCTATTGCTCTGAAAAGCTCCTGGCATTTGGAAGGCAATAAGCAGGGCATAAAATCCATTCTTTCCTGAACAGGTCCCATTCCTAGGACTGCTTTTAAACTAACTAGTTTACAGCAAAGAAACAGACAGCTGGGTCTCTTGCAAAGGCTCTCAGGAAAAGCAGGGACCAGAGACCTGCTAAGTACCTGAGTGCAGTACATGGTCTATAGGTAAGTTACCGACTGGATCTATAACTATTTTCTTACACAACTGAAATTCCTTGGATCTAAGATATAATTAAGTTGACAGAAATTATGTCAGTTGTGGATAGAGGAAATGACTTTTAAGCTTGCATTTTCTGCAGAATACCTCTTTCTTGGTTTAGACTTACTGAAAGTCTTTTGAGAAAATCCCCTCTCAAGTTGGGGTAGGGATGCATAGGAACGTAGAGTTGGGGTAGATATCTACTGCCTTCCCAGGACAATAAGTTTGGTGCCATACCTGACAAAATGAGGGTCTACATTGCATCCTTGTAGTGTAAAAATCAAACCAAAGTATACCTCACTGTATGTCCGAATTGCCTATGTCAGGCACCAGCACCAGCTCAGCCGGCAGCCAGTTTTCTCCGTTCTCCCTTAGGGGGAATGGTCATCCTTCTCTAAAGGAGGCCGGCCTAGTCAAGATGACCTCATTGATTTGAGCCTGACAGGAAATGAAATTCTAGGCACAGGTGCTACGTGTGGGCATCAGTTGCTGGGATTCTGGAGAGGATTTTATGAATGTTAATAATAAGCCCCTGATAGATCTAGTCTTGTAGCAAGACCAGTTTCCAGAACCACAGTGAAAAATATCTGAGAATAAAGGCAACTCCTAGGTTAGAAATAACTTGGAAACGGGGCCTGAATTGGGACCAATTGCCTTAAGCTGTATCTTAAATTGGGTCCTGTTCATGCCTCCTGAATGATAACAGTGCAAAACTACCTATTGAACTCAGTGGCAGAATTATAAGCACCTGACAAATAAAAGGTGTAAAGCTTCTCAATTAGTAAATAGTTTAATAGAAAAAAATATAAAACATTTGTGAAGTGAGTTGCTCCACGAGGAGGATTTTAACCCTCGCTCTCTTCTATAGGCTTTTGTGCAATAATAACATAACAATTAACAAATAACATTTGTGCAATAATAACATTTACCTGTCATTTCTCGGTGTGCAAGTATGACTGGGCAGCTTCCAGCTCCATTTTTCTGGGCTAAGGAGCAGAGAACCATGCTCCAGAGAGCTAGAGGGGAAGCTGCTAAAGAAGCGCAGGAGAGGGGATTAAATGCAAGTAGTATTTGTATTTTCAAGAGGGTTTTACTTCACCTTTCAAAAGGGCGTTAATAAAGGAATTTTCAGGAGATAAAATTGATAGAGCCACTTGGGGAGCAGGACATGTGGCTAAGAACATGGCTGAAGTATCATGGACCAAGGGAGAGAAAGGCTCTCTCACCGGGAGGTGGTGATTGGTCTAAGACCGTGATTTCCTGATGCTTTTTGTTGCCATCTGTAACCTGAAAATGTAATGTGGGTTGATTTTCTTTCTGTTAACTTAAATTGCTTCTTGTGATGTTGCTTTGGATAACTGCAAGTATGGCTATGCTACAGATAATTTCTGCATAAATGAATTGGCAGTTTACTAGCTTTAAAATACATATCCAAATCCCTCACAAGCTTTTTTCAAACCCACAAAACAAATGGGGTCTCTATGGGCAAAGGCATAGAGAGACAGGTAATTCCATTACGAGCATTGAGTAGACACTGTCTATGGCTGTGTGGCCCACAGCTGACATTGTTCAACTCAAGAAACTTTAATTTGGGGCTGTACTTCAAGGGAATGAATTATCTAGGAAGGTTTGCAGTTAATCCTCTACTGTTGTTAATTGGAAATAGATAAGAGCTGGATGTCCTACTATGATAACCTGTTGATGGGGGAAGAGAATGCTGGAATTTCTCCAAGTCCTACATTTTGGGCTTCCACTATCCCCCTTCACTATTTCTAGAAATGGAACTGTCCATAGGTGAAAGTAAAAGTGTAGTTTGTTTGAAGGTCCTTGGGTGCGTGGTCGGGTTTGAGGGGAGGGAGGACGTGGTTTGGGAAATAGCACTTGCATCCCCAAGTCACAGCCACACTTAATGTCATTTGGTCAGACAAGAATAAACCAAGGAATGTTTTCTACCTGTGAGACACATGTAAAGCAAAATTGTCCAATTTATTATGTTTAGCAATTTCACAGATTTTGGAGAGTGTTTATGTGTTTTAGACGAAACCTCTGGTCAAGGACATTATCCACTTACTAGTTTATTAACACATCAAAATCCTGAAGCTGGCAAATCTGTCTTTCCAGTCCACTGGCCAAGGGATGTCCTATGTTTTTTATTTATTTATTTATTTTTTTAGCTCTCAGCTCTTTCCCCTCCCTATTTCAGGCATTTGTGTGACATTTTACTGTCTCCAGCCATGTCCCTCCCTTTGCCATCATTTTTCTAATTCCTTATTCATATTCAGTTTTCTGAAGCTGATAAAAGATCAAGTAGCACCTCTGTCCTGGAGAGTGCATGTTGTAAAGGAGGAGATGTTTAGGCTTAGGAATCAGGAGAGTAACTTAGGAGAGATATTTTCAATATTACTGAAACCACATTCAAGAGTGGTTAATAAACTTTGAATAAAATGTGCTTTTTTAGTTCAGAGCATGTTTATCTGCTTTGGGTTCATGGTTTTTATGTCCTGTCTCATTATCAATGCATTCTGTCAATGCTCACCCAAGAAAGTAAATTTGCCTCACAGTATGACGATGGGAAAATATGAGCCCTCAAGATGATTGTTTCAAGAATTAGCAACCTCCTGCCAAACTCCTCAAGACTTCCATCAAATGTTTTAATTTGAAATTTTATGATGATCTGCATATTTTGGGTCCAGACTATAGACAGAACCTGGAGACTCTATGTGGCTACAGTCTGTATTCACAGTGAAGTCACCTACTTGTCTCCTCTTAGGCATGCATGGCTAAATCAACCATCAGCTTTTGTTTTCCCCAAGTACAATAATTACCAACTCACTGAATCCTCTGCTTCTTAACAAATTTCAGATTCTTATTATAAGCCTATAATCTCATAGCAAAATCTGTGCTTCAAACATTAGTAATTATCAGAGGTTTTAGTTAATGTCTTTATAATAGTTAAACAAACGTTTGCATAACTACAATGGACATCACAAAACTAATTTGTCATTGTAAATTTTGCAGTCTGCAATATAACATAGGTTGTTTCATATTTGGAAACCAGAGTTTCCATATTTCTGAATCAATCTCTCTCATTTATAAAAATGATACACAAAATTTAGCAAAATTTAAATAATTACCACAAACTTACTCTTATTTTTTATTTTCTGGAAATCGCTCTTCATTAAAACTTGGCTTTAAGTAGTGTAATAAACTTAAATGAAGAAGCCTTCTGACAAGACCAGGCAAATGAAGTCAATTAAATTTTAACTTCTATAACAGATCTCAACATTTGAGCTTGGAATTTCTTGACATGAAGCCAAGGCTCCTTCTGGTTTTAACAGAATTGGTCTCCTTATAACTATTTTAATAAAGATATTTTAAAAAAATCTTACAACAGGCCATCAGCCAGAATGATATCCCTCATTATCAGCAATCACTATGTATTTTAGAATGAGATCTCTGACTCATGTATGTGCATGAACAGGCATACCTTTTATCTTACTATTCCTATTTTGTTTAGGATCTTATGGGAACTAGAAATAATGGTTATATTCCTTACAATATTTATAATAATTGTCATCTCTCTAGAACTAATCATCTCAAAGCAGTTGATAATAAATATGCCCCTATTGCACTGTGGAGGAATATAAGGCGCACCAAAGGGTCCGTTTTATAGTTACTTAAACCTGGATACAGGACAGGTTATTTACTCAAGATCACTGCAAAATGTTAGGGACTTCATACACTATCAGATGCAGAGGAGGCCAGGGTAAACAGGGGTTCATGTAGCAGAGCCCATCATGCTAGGGTAGTATTTTGCCTTTATCTCCAACATATTAGGGATATATTCACTAAGTAGAAACCCTGAGACAGAAGCTGGGGAAACAAAAATACATATTTTATTCCTCAATAAAGATTGTTGATACTGGCATATAAAAATAAACAAAAAACAACCAAATGAACAAATACAGGGGAATGTGATCAAAACCTGCAGTGGCTGCTCCCTGAAAAGTCACAGAATGCTTCATTAAGAATGTAATTCTTGTGTTTCGTGCTCCCCCATGGCATGGGGCTGATAATTGGGGAGTGAGGGAAAGTGAATCTGGGCAGAGTGTAGAGCGTGCCTGGAAGCACAGAGGAGCAAAGGAGAAAGGGATCTACAGGTCTGTGGAAGGGTAGAGCAGTTAGAGATGAGATTTGAAAATAGGTGGAGAACAAGTCATTGGGGGACCTGGCTGACCATGCTAAGTAGTGTAAAGTTTCTTTTAGTGGAACAGGGATAACATGACCAATTGCAAAGAGAGGATCTCATGGGTAGGTATTGGGAAACGATGAGACTGGATGCAAGAGATAGTATGGTCCTGTGTTAGAAGAGTATGTGGGGGTGGACAGGAAGAGGTGGTTTTGACAGGATTAACAGGGACTTAAAGATGGAGAGGAGAGTTTAGGTGACTTAATTCAATGTCCACACCAAGAAACTTATGATAATGCATGGAGGGTGTACCCCCTATGATTATGCCAGTATGATAGTCATCAACCAAGACTAGCCTGGGCCACCAAGGATGTATGCTCACCCTGAGGAGAGGGTCACACCTGTCCATCCTTGCTGGCTGCAGAATCTAGACACTAGAAGAAAGCATCCTTGGCAGCACTGTTCAGGAAAACAAGAAATACAACAACTTAGGACACTAATACTCACAGGAACATTTGCATTTCAAAAGACTCTATTGGAAGAACGCTTTAACTCCAAATAATCACTTTCTAATGTTTGCCTGGGCTCCCACCCAGATTCATTAAATTAGAACTCTTAGGGGTAGAGCCTGCACATTAATATTTTTTTAAAATATCCACAGATGTTTCTGCTGTAAAACCAGCATTAGAAACCACTGAATTAGAATACAACCTTCTTGGGAGAGTGGTTCATGTCCTAAATTTCTTTGTATCCATTCAAGTTCTTGACACATCACTTTATCCTTAGTAGATTCTCAACATGTATTCAGTCACTCTTGGGTAAACAAGGGACTCAGTCCCTTTGAAGGAATAAGTAAGACTCATTTATAATTGGCATATTAATTGTGTGTATGCAAATGCATGGTGCTAGGATATTTGAAAGAAAATTCTTTTAAGTGGTTAAACAGACCTTTATATAATCTTGTTTACACGATTAATTTATTTAGCAAACTCTTTTTCATAGATAGCACGAGGGCAAACTTCAGTCCCACCACCTTCTGAATTATCAGTGTCCATATTTGTGGGGGTCCAAATTAATGAGTTTTTACAGAGCAGATTGTTGAGCTGTCAAGCCTGCAACACTGACAGTGGTAATGCAGGGCTTTTTAATCTCAGAGAATAAATGAAGTTTTCCTAGATGGTAGCTGATCTACAAGATATTTGTATTTCATACTGCTAATAAATGTTCATTAAAACATGTTTCATTATTAATTATACAGACTAGCATTCAGAGCTCCAGTAAATTGTATCCCTATTATAATGAATGTATTTAATTACAGAAGTTCAGTAGTAAGCTTATTTTTGTAAAGCCGTTTTATTAGGTGTGTCATACGGTTTAAAAACCACAGAAGCAGACCTCACAACACATGAAGATTGTTTAAACATGTCAGAGTGGAGATTACTATATTATTAGGTGATAACTGATCTCAAATTTACAATTACCACTTTTATTCTACTATATCTAACATTAGTCTTAGAGCATGATGAACTGGCCACTGGTATGGAATACATGATGGGCATCATCCATTTCGGATCTCTTGTGCCAATACATCCTCTGTGGTTATCTGTGGTTTTATCTTGGCCACACATTATTAAAGAGTGGTAAGTCATCCCTGCCCACAATGGGAATTACACTGGGATGTCTGGGTGCTTCTACAATGTTCTGAGAAATGGACTCGTGAAATGGAAACTATTGTACATCTGATAACCTTGAGGTTTCCTTAGACGTTACAATTTCATGCTGGGGGAATGTCACCCATGTTGAGCTAGAAGAAAATGAACCCCCACAAGGTTAAATGAGTGGCCCTCAATTACACAGCAAAATTAGGCAAGCAAATGAGGACAAAAGAAGCAGAGAGAGGCAGCAGTATGCACTGTGCTCAGGACATAGGAGAGCCAAGGAATTAAATTTTGCCTCTGCAACTTATAATCCTGTGCCAATGGTCAAACTATTCCACCTCTAGATCCAGTTTTCTTATACGTTAAGTAGACACGTCCTATCTGCCTCGCTGGCCTGGTGTCAGCAAAAGATTCACTACAGAGTCTGGCACCCAGGAAACCTCAAAATGTGTTAATTCCCTCGTTCGCTCCTAGAAACTGCATTTTTCACCTTGTGATCCCTTCTGCTTTCCACTGGCTCTCAGCTGTTGCTTCTCGTTCTCACTGAGGTTGCATTCTAGCTTTATTAATTGTTCCTGCGTGATATTCTTAAGAGCGAGTCCTGCTGACGGTGTTTTGGGACATTGGGAAGAGCTGCCTGGAGAGATGAGAATCCCCCACCTCTAAGGAGGTTCTCAGCATGACCTGAATCCATGTCCGAGAATATTTAGAATAGAGGTTCATAAATAAATGAAAACCTTGAACTTAGATGATTTCTAACTTCCCTTCATAATTGAGATTCTATGGTAACATTTCCTTGGCATCTAGAGTTAAGAGGGAACATTTGAGAAAATTTGGTCTGACCAACTAACTTACACAGAAGGATGACTCCTTTGTTTCATAGTTCTTGGGCCTATACTCATGCCAGACACACAGGCCCTACAATTGAACAAAATCTCTTCATTGTAGAACTGAGGGGCTTTAGAGACCTGCAGAAATGGAATGACTCTCCCAGGTTCCTACAAACTTACTGGCAGGACATGGAATCAATCATTGCTGCATGCTTATTTTTGCGGGCAAGCAAGAAGTTGGATTATCTATTGGTCCTAGAGGAGCATATTGAATATTTCATTGCTATTTTTTAAGCCTGGTCTTATCCTGGGAAGTGACATCTTTCTTCCTTTTTTTTTTAGGTCAAGTTTTTCACACTTGGTTTCAGTTTGTGGAGAAAGTAAAATATAGTTTCTCTCTCTCTGAGCATGATATAAGCAAGGGAACATAAAAACAAAGAGAGTGTCTTCTTTTAATAAAGCTACCTCACCCTTGCCAAAATGCTATCTTGAGCTTCTATGCTCTAAATGAAGGTGTATTTTACCATAAACTTTGATCCCCCCCCCCTTTTTTTTCTGGTTTGGCTGCAGGGAGGAGGCATTTCCATTCCTAAGCTGTGGCTGTGAGTGGCTTGCTTCAGACACAGTAGAGATAATTAGCAGGGATAAGTATCCAACAAGAGGATTAGGCATTCATATGAGTAAGGATAACATCTGCAGTGACATGATAAAAATGATGCAGACCATTAAATCGCGTACATCAGGGCATAAACTGATCACCAGCTGAGGTCAGAAGGAAATTTCCCCTCCTGGTATCATAGTGTACAATTAAGCAAATTTGGGGGGTTTATGCTATATTTTAGAACATCCGTTATCATCTAGCCTCAAGAACAAACTGTTGGTCCTTGATCGTGTTCTTTTCAGCATTTCCGGTGACCTGAAACACTCAAGGTTTACACTAAAATCCATGCTGCCCTTACTACCACAGACATCCCCAACATGCGCCCCCAAGGGCTTCATGCTTCTGTCACTCCAGTGAATAGCGATGTGGCGCTTTCCTCTCTCTTGTGCTTGTCCTCTTTATGGTCAATAACATTCATTAAGGAGATGGATGGTTGAAATTTGATGTGTAAGCTTGTGATTAGAGTTGGTGTAAGTTTCAAAACTGAACTCAAATTTGCCTTTAATCCTTCCTTCATTCATCAGGTCTGCAATACAATTAATAAAATATGAGTATATTAATCATTTAATGATGACCCACTACATCGCACACATTGTTCTGAGTGCTAAGAATTTAGCAGTGGATAAAAAAAATAAATTGTTTGCCTCGAAGAAAAGACAGACAATTACAGGACAAAAGAAAGACAGACACTTAGAAAACATGAAGAACACTAGTGTCAACTAGACCTAACAGATTTCCACAGAATACCTCGCCCAACAACAGCAGAATGTATTCTTCTCAAGTGCACACATAACATCTACAAGACAAGCCCAGAGAGCAAACCTCAATATATTTAAAAGGATAAAATTAATACAAAGTTGGTCCTCTGACCACAGTGGAATAAAACTAGAAATTAATAACAGAAAGAAATTTGGGAAGCTCGCAAATATGTAGGAATTAAACAACACATTCCTAAATGACTAATAGCCAAAAGAAAAACCAAATACATTTGAAAATATTTTTAAATGAGTGAAAATGAAGACACAAAATACCAAAACTTATGGGATACAGCTAAAGCAGCTCACACAAGAAAATTTGTAGCTGTAGGTGCCTATGTTAAAAAAGAAGGAAGACCTCAAATAAATAACCTATCTTTCTACCTTAAGACACTGGAAAAATTAGAGCAAAATAAACCTAGAGTAAGCAAATGGAAGAAAATAGTAATAATTAGAGTGGGTATTAATGAAATACCGAATAGAAAACAACAGAAGAAAGTCAACTAAACTAAAAGCTGTTTCTTTGAAAAGATTCACAAAATTGGCCAACCTTTAACTGATTGATCAAACAAAAATGATACTCAAGTTCTTAGAAATGAAAAGGGACACATTTACTACTAGCCTTATGGAAATGAAAAGTGTTATAAAGGAATGTAAACAATCATATGCCAATAAGTTAGGTAACATATTTGAAATGGACAAATTCCTGCAAAGACACAAACTACTGAAACTGACTCAAGGAGAAATAGACAATTTGGACAGACCAATAACAAGTAAAGAGACGAATTAGACTATCCACAAAGGAAAGCTCTGGCCCCATGTGACTTCACAGATGAATTCTTCCTAACATTTAAGAAGAATTAATAATAGTTCCACAAAAATTTTCCAAAAAATAGGAGAAACATTTCCCAATTCCTTCTATGAAGACAGCTTAAACCTGATACAAAACCAGACAAAGACATAACAAACAAACAAAAAATAACAGTCCAATATCTTAGAATGTGGACTGCAAAATCTTTAACAAAATACTAGCAAACTGATACCAGTAACACATCAAAACAATTATACACCATGTCCAACTGGGATTTATCCCAGGAATGCAAGGTTGGTTTAATATTAGAAAACCCATTAATGTAATACATCTTATCAATAAAATAATTTTAAAAACCATGATTTTCTCCCCGGAAGTGGGAGTATCATTGACAAAATTCAATGATCTTTTATGATAAAAATATGCCAGAAATAAAAAAGAAAGGGGGAACATCCTCAAACTGATAAAGGGATCTTAAAAAAAAAATCCAGCTAATATCATACTCAATGAGAGAGAGAGAGAGAGAGATGGAGAGAGGCAGGGAGGCGTAAAGGGAGAAGGAGAGAGAGAATTTTAAGCAGGCTCCATGCCCTGCATGGAACCCTACACAGGGCTCAGTCTCACAACCCTGAGATCATGACCGGAGCCCAAATCAAGAGTCAGATGCTTAACCGACTGAGCCACCCAGGCGCCCCTGAATGCTTTCTTCTTAAGATTGGAAACATAACAAGGATATTTGCTCTTGCCACTTCTATTCAATATCATGTTAGAGGTTCTCACTATGGCAACTGCATCAGAAATGTAAGTAAAAATCATCCAGATTATCAAGGAAAAAGTATTGAAGACTTAAATGCAAGAGCTAAACTATAAAATTCTCAGAAGATAACATACCAAAATAGGCAATTCTATCTAGAAAAAGTAGATTAGTGGTTGCTTGCACTGGAGAGGGGAGAATGGGGAAATGAGAGGGAGATAGCTAAAGGTACAGGATTTCTTGTGGACATGATGAAAATGTTCTAAAATTAACTGTGGTGCTGGTTGTACATATCCACGAATATACTAAAAACTATTGAATTATACACTTTAAATGGATAAATTGAGTAGTATATAAAATATATCTCAATGAAATTCTTCTGATTTTAAAAGCAACACATTAATAAAGAATATATCAGATGGGGTTGAGTTTTTAAAAGAGTTGGTGATGGAGGGCGCCTGGGTGGCTCAGTTGGTTAAGCGACTGCCTTCGGCTCAGGTCATGATCCTGGAGTCCCGGGATCGAGTCCCGCATCGGGCTCCCCGCTCAGTGGGGAGTCTGCTTCTCCCTCTGACCCTCTTCCCTCTCGTGCTATCTCTCATTCTCTCTCTCTCAAATAAATAAATAAAATTTAAAAAAAAAATAAAATAAAAGAGTTGGTGATGGAGATGGGCTGCCACTGTAGATATGGGACACAGGGATGACTTGCTCTTGTCAGCTTACAATGAATGAAGCCTTATTTTTAATATACGGTGTCACTGTACTCTTACAATGCAGGAAGATCTCTTCTCATTCCTGTTGACAGATATAGTAAGTGGCTCCTTTGAAGGATCCACAGAGGTGAGAGAAAAAGAGAATTGGATACTCTTCTAATAATTAAAGATTATCTGTAATGTTCAGTATAATAAAAATAGAACTCTGATTTATATTGTCAGTTCACCTCCTCCATTTCTTTCTTGCAGTCTTTCTTCTCCTTTTGCTTATCCATTCCTCCTTTGTATACTCCTCCCCTACTCTTTTTCTCTTTAGCTGCTTTTTTCCCATGATCTTTTATCCCTCTTTCTCTTCTATTTCACTTTAATGTCTTTATTTTCAGAGTCAAAAAGAAGTGAACATCAAAATAGGACATGCACCCAGGTTCTATAAGCCAACAGTCCCCTAATTAACTGACTTGTATGTATTTTTTCCAGAAAAAGTAATCTAGTGTGTTGAATTATCTAGATAGGTTCTTACCTCCTTCCTCATTATACAAAATACATTCATGGTTACAACCCAGGATTTCCTAACTCAGCACAATTGACATTTTATGCTGGATGATTTGTGTTGAATAAGGCTGTCCTGTGCATTCTAGGATGTTAAAGAGCATTCCTGTTGTCTGTGCATTAGAGGCCAGCATCATGTCCATCTCCAGGCTTAACAATCAATGATATGTTCAGATATTGCCAAATATCTCCAGGAGGCAAAATCATTTCTTGTTGAGAACCATTTTAACTTAGGCCTGTGAAGAAAACTCTTTTCTTGATTGGTTCACATTCCTTCTTTGGTATGTCCTTTCTCTCTCCTAAAAGAAAAGTAGGTTTTGGAAGGCATATCCTTAAAGCTGAGAGAGTACCAGAAAGGTGGTTTAGTTTTCATTTTATACTTTTTACAGAGTACAGATCCAATGACCCACTGAACAGGAATGGAAATTTTCACTTCAATAATTTAATCATATCCCATACTTGTTATTTATGTTCTGTCATCTTTGGCTTCCTGCAAATTCAACAGGATGCATTTTTTTCCCCTTTACTTCTTAGCCCCAACGTATATTGTTGAAAGATCAACACATTAGGTGTTTCCTGTTTGATTATAGAGATAGCTGACATTCAACATTTGAAAGAATTAACACAAATCTGAACAGAGTGTAGCAATAAGGAATTTTGCTTGTATGTCTACTAGAACAGGAGCAGTGGCTTATCTAAAAATAAATTGGGATGTAGCTCACAGTCTCTCCAGGACTTTAGTCATTGTCTAGCTATCAGTAGCATCTGCTTTTCCATCCCCTCTATCCCAATCATCAGGGCAACGAACACTTATTGTGTACCTATTGTGTACAAGGCACTACACTGGGCACCAAAAATGCTAATAAGAGATGGTAAAGGATAGATTCAGAACAAGCACAAGACAGTAGGAGAATGCAGAGCACAGGCACCCCCTACCCTAGTCTAAAGATTGGAAGAGAGCTCAAAGATCAGCGGTCACCTGCACTTCATCATTTTTGGATCAAGTCTTTTAAACAATCCCTGAGCATTGTTGATGAAGATGAGGCTGCAAAGGAACCATTTATTTGGGGTCTTACAGATTGCAATCCAGGAGACACAGAGTCAACCAAAATCAAAAGCATACTGCAAACTGCAAGCAGAAGTGCAGGTTTATCTGAGGTTATTTATGCAAGTCGTTTTGGAAGAATTATGATTGGTGCTGGCAGAGTTAAACTGACTATCTGATACAGGATTGGCTGTTGAGCTAACAGGTGTTACATTATCCCTATTTCTCCACATAGATTGTACTTCAAAGATCAGGTCAAGTCTCTAAATGTGGAGTGTTCAAATTCGAACACAAGACCCCGGTTACCACCCAACAGCAAATGACCCCATGTTCCTTAACATAGCAAGAAAACTAAAGCAAACTTGCAGAGGGTGGAACCCACCTCCACAAAGTCAGTGTGGCAACTTGGCCACCCACCAACAGAATATAAACCAGAATTTCCAGAGAGTCAAATCACTGGTCCTTCTAGAAGCCCCACAGATGTTCAGCCAAATCCTCCCTGAGATGGGCTAAAGTCCAACCCTGAACATCAGCAGGCATTTGTTTAAGGACTAGCTATCCCTGAGTGCAACCGTGCAGCTAGGCAAGCAAAATATGCCCTTTGGGGTTGGAGTAGGAAAAGATCAAATGAGTAATATTTCAAACATTTTTTCTTTTGAATTAAAATGCACAGTTTAAGCCATATTTCAATTATCAGCTTGACATTACTCTTTAAGCAAATGACTAGAGTTAACAAGAGAGCTACTACATTTTGAATACATTGATTTTCTGCTTGGTCTAAACTCTAAATAGCCGATTAGAAAGCTGTGAATCAGACAGACTCAGTGTACCTAATATATCCTGCCATATATTACAAACTGGAAACATTCGGATCTTTGAAGGTGAAATGAATTAAAAGCACATGATTGTTACAACTTCAATATATAAATAGTAACGACATACTAGCTCTTATCTGGCAATTTAAAAAATAGTCCACATTTTGTTATGCACATCAACCTAATGCATAAAACTACTGAGCTTAAAGGTATAAAGAAACACAGATTTATTTTTCAAAAATGACTGTGAAATGAAATGAATACTTAATTGAACAGTTTCCAGTTACAGAATATGCTGATGTTGTCCTCCATTATTTTCCTAAACAGCAGGATATTTCTGCCGCTGTGTCTCTCTCTTCTATCTTGGCGTGACATTTAGCCTGGGCCCCCATTTTATCAATCACAGGAATATCTCATCAGCTTGAATAGTATTCTTTGAATTAAGAATTAGTTGTCTTTGCTTAGCTCTACTGCCAGCACTCACAATGTGACATTGGGAAAATGGCTTCACCTCTTAGTATCCCGAGTTTCTCTATCTATAAAATTATATTAATGAAATGATAGCATGTACCATGTCATTGAGAAGGGTAAAAGGTGATTATAACAGCACAAGCTTGTTGTTGCAATTAGAATGTCAGGGAAAGAATCCATGTAATGTTTCTAAGCCCTCCTTCTTACAAACACTAAAAAAGTATATTTCACGATATTTGGGGTTCTGAAATTTAAACATTATAATAGAAGTGAGAAAGTGGAAGGAGACTTCATCTATTTGATGTGATTATTTAGCATATAAATTGCATTTATTGATGCAAAGCACCTCCCAGTAATTTTTCCAAGCTGTTTTCCTCATACAAATCCAGGTATCAGATGGTCTTTGAGCTAAGAAAACTCAAGCAGGGACGATTTTAAGCCTAGCACAGTGGATAGCAGCATACAAACATAGAAGCAAATCTAGAAGGAGTATTTGCACCTTCAGCTGCCCTGGAGGGAAAAACAATGTAAGTCTTGTGTAGACTCTGACTTTACCCTTACCTCTACCTTTACCTTTACAGACTTTTACCCTGCTCCTGGCAAACCTTCCACTGCCTGTCAAATTTAATAGCTTTATGTCACTGTCTTATTTCCAGAAGAGCCAGGGGGATTTTTTTCTCCCATCCAATTTCCCAGGCAGGCCCAAGATCTCCTAATGTATTGTCCCCTCTCCATACTACAATACAACTCGGGGTTCCAGCTCCAGGAATCCAAAACCATGTTGAGGTTTTATTGACTAAAAACAAAACAAAACAGTGATACATGGCCCTTCTCGTGGTTCCTTTGCAATAGATCTATTTGAAATAGATCAACTTTTAAACCAGATTTCAGAATCAGGGGCGGGGGGGTGGGGAAGAGTGGTGCACTGGATAATTCCCTGTCACTTAAAATCATTCTACCTATGCCATCATGAACTGAGGTCAGCTACAACATTGCATCACTGGGAAAGTGAGATGGAAGCGCAGCCCAGTCCACTTGGCCAGGCTCCACATCGGGAATTAGCCATGTTTTGCTTGGTTGTGGTATATTTAAACTTCCTTTTGTTTCAAAGATAGAGAAAGTTTGGAGAATACAGCAATGAAAGCGACCAAATGAAGGAAAATATTTTCTTTGGGGGCATCGTATAATCAGGATTTTCAGTCTGTAAAAATCAAAGCTGAATAGACTCAAAGTCTACAAGTCTATAAAACTGAAAAGAATAGAGAGAGGATTGAGATAGACTTATTCATCAAATTCCAGAACAAAGGGCCCCCTTTGAAGCTTGAAAAAGGAGGATTTAGGATAAATGGAAAGAACTATTTTTTAACACAGTGGGGGATAAACTTATGGAACTCATTATCCCAACTACTGCTATTCATTAAAAATATAGATACAGAGACAAAGATTCGTTTGAATAAAGATCAGTAATGGGTTACTAAGGAATGTTCAGGTTTATTTCAATGGTTGGGAACTTCTGCATTATTGTCATCCATATCTGGTTTTAAGTTCCAGCACAGCCCTTCCTGGAGAGATGACTTAACCTTCAAATCCCCAGTTTGCATTGTGCCATAGAGATAATAATTGTACTTGCATTTTAAGGTTGTTGGAGTGATGAAATGAGGTGAAGCGTGCTAACCTCAAGGTAGCATGTGATGATGATGAAGATAGAGGAAATGAAGAAGACAAAGTTGAAGACAAAGAAGACAAAACAGAGGAGGAAGAAGTAGGAAGAAAAGGAGGAGGAAGGAGGAGGCGAGAGGGAGAAAGAGGTGAAGAAAAAGAAGAACGGTGATAAAATCTTTCCAGGATGATGTATTGCCAATCTCAGCTAAATATCCTAGTCAGGATATTTCTGACATTTTCAGGACAGTCCCACCCAACACTGAGTTACATTATTCAGAATGCAAATAGGGCCCCATTTCTTAAATGACATACAGAGTTAGACCATAGATCTGCATTGAGGAGAACTATTCCAGACTTAATCTTCTTAATTATAAATTACTAAGCTCTGTTGACATATATGCACAAACAAATGCATACATGTATATGCAGACACATGTGGACACACATACACAATTCAACTCTGATCCAATGAGTCTATAATTTAGTAAGAAATAGTTTTCTAAGTTGTTTTGACCAAAAAATTGATTGAGTAATTTTTGTTTATAAATATAGGCTATCTTTCGGTATATACTAAGCCCAGAAATGTTTTCCTCTTTGAATTGTGTTTTTACCTTCCTCCTGAAAATCCAGAAAACAATGAGTGGAAAGAAAGTAATTCCATATCAAACATTGGAAAATACATCTCTGTGCACACCCAGCTTATATCTGCACCCCCATGTTTACTATAGCATTGCTCTCAGTAGCAAAGATAAAGTGACCTAAGGATCACTCAATAGGAGGATAGATAAAGAAAATGTGCTATGTGCAATATTATTCAGCCATGGGAAAAAGAAAATCTTGCCACTTGCAACAACTTGGATGAGCATTAAGGGCATTATGCTAAGTGAAATAAGTGAGACAGAGAAAGACAAATACTGTATAATATCAGTTACATGAGGAATCTAAAAAAGGCTGAACCTAGAGAAACAGGGAGTAGAATGATGGTTACCAGGGGTGGGGGTGTGGGGGGAAATGGAGAGATATTGGGTATACACTGCTAGTTGTAAGATTAATAAGTATAGCATGGTGATTACTGATTCATATATTTGAAAGTTGCTAAGATAATAGATCTTAAATGTTCTCACCACAAAAAAAAGGAAATGCTAGTTATGTGATGGGATGGAGGGGTTAGTTAAGACTATAGTGGTAATCATTTTGCAAATATATAAATGCATGAAATCAACACATTGTACCCTTTAACACAATGTTATATGTCAATTCTATCTCAGTAAAGCTAGGGAGGAAAAAGGGAATTTAAGCCAAACGCTTTCCTTCAGTCCCTTCAGCCCTTCCTAGGAATGGTCTAAAATGAAGTATATACTATCTCTGAAGGCTCCTCGCTGATCATGTTTTGCTATCGACAGATTTTTTTTCTCTTTTCAATTTTATCAGTTCTTATTTTTTTCCTCATCTAGCACACAGCTCTTCTCTTCTGAAAATATTTTTCTTTTCTCTTCTACCCACTACAAAACCAACTCTAAACTCCACCATTCTTTCCTAACATTCATTAAAAAGACTCACATGAGAAGGCCACCCCTATGCATGTGTGTGTGCGTACACACACACACACACACACACACACACAGTCTCTCTTCTCCGAAACACACATCTCTAACAATGTTGTGGTGCCTTCACTTTAGGCAGAGGTCCTGACACTCAGTCTGCATAGCTCTTATCTGTCCTACACAGGAGGAGGCAAAGGGGTCTGGGGGCAATGACGAGAGAATATTTGTTGCAGTTCAAAGCAAGTCGTGTTTTTTTTCTTTTTCTTTCTCTCTCTCTCTTTTTTTTCTCCTTCCAAGATAAATAGAAGTAGAAAGGACAAGCAGTTTTGATTAGCATTTAAAATGTTGTCAATTTTTAATGAAAGTGTAACCTCAAACCATCAACTTCACATAAACTGGAGACAAGGTTGCAAACTGAATGCTAATATATTTGGCACACTTTCTCACACTTGTCCTTCCGTGAACTTTTCTTGTTGCTAATTTGTTATGTCAGCCCATATTAGTAGGTTTCAAAAGTCCAACTGGCAAGTGTGGTGACCCAAAGAGAACCAGTCTTCGGAAGATCTTTAAAATCGCACAGGAATTGGGCAGTTTATTAGTTGTGTACCTATAGTCCTACAGACATGACTCTACTCACTTGGAGGAGTTGCCAAGTTTCAGGAGTAATCTTCAGAGTCTTTCCAAATCTGTTTCTGAATGTGACATTTTTATTCAGGAAATAAACGCTTGCCAGTCAGTCAATAACATTCATTGCATGCAAATGATATATCTGTTCTACCCTTTACTGATAAAGCCCAAAATAGCAAAAGGCATGCAGGGTACAATGATTTCCCTCAAGGAACTTACATTTTTAATAGCAAAACAAGAAAACAAATCTGAAAAGGACATAAAAACACAGAAAAATATGCAAATAAGTATGAAAAAATCACAAGCACACTTCTGAGGGGAATTAATAATGGCGTTTGTTAAGGTCCATATATAACAGAATGCATATTGGAATGGCTCCCTCAGAATGACCAGGGGCTTCATGAGCTAGTACACACAGCCTATGCTCTCCCACCATTAATTTACTTAGAGAAAGCCTGGTAATAAAATACATATATCAGGTTATCTCTGATAGCAGCACAAAATGGAGAGGGGAAACAATGAGCCACATTACACACAAAAAAAACATGAGACATTTGACCTTTGAGAGCTTTGCTTGGATCTTATTTAAAAGTCAAGAAGGCAGCAAAACTTGTTTCCACTTCTGAAGGATTAAAAAAATATTTATTATTTAGGTCAACCCAGGTTTACTGTTCTCTCTCTCCCTCTATTTCATTTTGTCTCTCTCTCTCTCTTTGAATTCACACTTTGTACAGAGTGCTGTCGTAGAGTCCATGCATAGCATGCAGTATGTGAGTTCTATAAAATAGGTAGATTTAATCAGAAATGTCATCAAACACAAGATGTTACTCATTCCAGTATTTTCCTAGGGAAGGTCACATTTCCAGGTCTTCACTGGGAATGGGGATTGAGGAATATTACTTTCCTCAGGCACATGGCATGATACTTTTTCTTGTTGATTGTAAGCAGACCTACAGATATTAGTTGATCTGATGTAATATATGCTCATTTGCTTTGTGTTTATGGATTTTAACAGGGATATGTGGCTCTTTCTGGGCAAATAGGTACATATTCACTCCCTTAGGTGCAATTCTTTTCAAATTCTTCTACCATCTTTTGGGGCCTCTTTTATACTCTGGGGAAAGTTTTTCCATTGTTGTCACAGGAGAGTTTTCTATTAGTGACTCATGTTAAAAGCAAAACATCTTGTCAAAAATAGAACTTAATGAGCTCTGCATTTTATTATGAATTGAAATATGCAAATCAGTAGAAAGAAAATCAAAGGTGGAGGCTCTTAACATTATAATGTGCCCCTAGCACACTTTAAAAATAACAGTCTCTTAAAAGTATACAGTCATGAAGGCAATGTAGATAAGCTTACAATAAAAATAAGCATGTTTATATTGTCATTTCCTGGCTTCCATATTTAACTCTAAAGTGTTAACGTTGTATTAAGTGTCTAGGTTGATTTAGGCCGAAATACATGCGGACATGCGTGCACGCATGCACACACACACACACACACACACACACATCTTTATTAAAAAGAGGAATTGCACAAGAAGATTTGATGGAAGAATTAAAACTAAAGGTCATGAAATTTGATCATCTCCATATTTAAGGTTACTCTAAGTACTCTGCAAATAACAAGGTGCTTTAATGCCATGCCTGCACTTTTGTCTCATTTAATATGAAACCCGTGAAAGATTGTTCCTGAAGTCATTATCTTCAACTGTTGAGAGCATAGATCATGACTAAGTGACTGAAGTGCCATGGGAACTCTCAATGGGATCCTGTTCAGGATCTGATATATGTCTTTTGGTATCCATCAAACTCAAATGATGTGCAAAAGAAAAGAAAAGCAGAACTTTCATTTTTTTTAGTTTCTGTCCTGCTTGTGAAATGCAGGACCAAGGTAAGTTGAGAAACTGATGCCCAAGAAAATTAAAACATAACTTTAAAAAGTCACGTGAGAGAATTTTTCAATATTCACGTGAGAAAATTACATCTGGCTTCTTCAAGAAGATGCACACTGCAAAATTTTGAAAGAGTAAAATTTTTGTGAACCATACCTTACTTGTTTCCTTCCTCTCTGCAAAAGTTGGTTAATCTATTTAACAAGTATGTTTTGAATACCTGACATTCATATACACATGGACATAGGGGAGTCTGTTATAAAATAATTTTGACTTTAAGAAAAGAGGTAGCTGACTTGAGTGATCCGGGATGGCATCATGGATGAGGAGGCATTTCAAGGGGAAAGAATCACATCAGTAAATCCACAAAAGGCTTGGTTCTAATATGCAGGGATTATCATCTAGGAGAAAATGGTGCACTTCTGAAAAAAGCTGGGGTGACTTTAGCTTGATGAAGATGTAACAACACGGACTCAGGGCATTGGGAAGCCCAGTGAATGTTTTGAGGAAGACATTGACACCAACCAATAGAGTTTGGGAGAACGACTGTACAGGAAGCAAAATATATGATAAATTGGAATGGGGAGAGAAAAGGAGTAGGAAAGTTCAATAAAATAAATAAAATAATGTAAATGTCTATGGTGGCAGGTTTCAGAAAGACAAAAAGGAGAGCATAAAAAAAAAAAAAATCAAAAGAAGACTCCCTAGACAAATGAGGGAAGTTATGGGCAGAAGGGAAAGGTCTCAGTCAGTGCTATTGCAGGTTCAAATAGGGGTAATCATGAGAATGATGGATACTTCTTTATGTCTTTGAAGAGAGGCAGGAGTCTTTGAGTTAAATTTCAGGCATTTTCAGTTTGCTTTGAGCGTACCATCTGAGTGGGAACAGCTACTTGGAAAGTAAAGTTTGGATGTTAAAGATTTCCACTGGAGATTTAGAGTACGGGTCTCTAATAAAGAAGGCAATGGGGTCGAGAAGATATTGTTACTAGACAGAGAGCCAGTTCCGAACTCAGGTTCATCTGCTTGCCACTCAAAAATCAATACTCGAGAGACTAGTGAGGGTGGGAAAGGAAAGTTGCTTTATTCAGGAAGCCAGCAACCTAGGAAGATGGTGGACTAACGTTTCGAAGACCATCTTCCCTGTCCAGGTGAAGCTGGAGGGTTTGAGAGGGGAAAGAGAGGGAAAAGACCGGGGGCTGTATGCAGGAGAAGCTGGTGCTCAGACTGTTAGTTGTAGGTCTACAGGAGCCTGACCAGACTTGCTGGCATCAGGGAATGGCTGTTTTTGAATGTGGTCGTCAGGCCTTATCTTCTGGGAAAGTTCGTCCTTCACTCCTCAAGGCCAGTGGTCTGCAAATCTTAAGGAAAGTAGGTTAGTTCTGCTATAGACCGAGGGACTTAAGTCTGCAAGTAAGGAGTTAGGTCAGCAAGCTTGAAGCAAGTTAACCCTTAAGACCAGTTGGAGTGCTGTTACAATACTGCCACAAAAGGATAAAAACAAAAGAGCTGAGCAAGCAGGGTGTGGTAGGGTGAACAATGCGCCCGAAGATAACCATGCCCTGGTCCTTGGAATCCATGAAGGTCACTTTCTCTGGCAAAGGGATCTGTAGATTGGATTAAGTTTAGGCTCTTGTTAAGGGGAGGTTATCCTGGTGGGCTGTAAATGTAATCAGGCGTCCTTGTAAGAGGGAGGCAGAAGGAGACTTGCCTGCAGAAGAAGGGAAGCTACATGACAAAGAAAGCAAAGATTGGAGTGATTGCAGCCACAGGCCAGGGAATGCTGAGGGCCTCTAGGACATGGAAGAATCAAAGAATAGATTTGCTCCCAGAGCTTCCAGAAAGAACCAGCCCTGCCCATATCTCGAATTTAGCCCAATGAAAACTGATTTCAGGCTTTTGGCCTCCAGAACTATAAGAGAGTAAATTCCTATTGTTTTAAACCAAGTGTGTGGTACATGTCTACAGCAGCAATAGGAACCTACGTACTGAGAGCATATATAAAATATACCGTAGGAGGAGAAGACAGAGGAAGAGGCAAATCCAGAGCACTCAACGAGTCACAGAAATTAGGGAAGGACATAGTTTCAAAAGAATGCCCAGTATTGAAAGGTACACAGAAATTCTGTATCTCTCAGAATGGAAGTTGGAGATGCGGAAGGGTGAAGAAAATCACAGAGAAGGATTTTAAACTGTCTTGGTTTCCTTTTGCATATTTGCACAGGCTTGAGCTTTGCAATATATGGTCCCAAGGCTAGCTCTCTTCTGTTCTCTAATGTTGAAGAGAAAATATTTTTCTCTGTATCTCTTTGGGCTCTAGGGTTTTTGTATGCACGTTTGGAGGCAGCATATAATACAGTGGTGCTCTTGCAGGGAGATTTCCACATGAGCTCCTGGAAGCTGGTGAGCTAGCAGGCTGAATTACTTGGATAAACTACTAGTTTCGGAGGCTCTTTCTTTGAAGTTCTAAGAAGTTAGAAATGCAAACATTTTTATACCTAACTGAATAATAATTTCTTTCCAAGCCTCTATATTTCATAAAATGGAGGCTTAGGTGCATATGTGTGTGTCTGTGTGTGTGGTTCAGTAATGACATGACAATCGATGGATTTACATAAACTCTGGTTCATACATCTGTGTATGAAATTGTCTTGGTTCCCTACCTGATCTGACCTTGGGACTAAAGAATGTTTACATCAGTGATGAGTCTATCAGTTCTTGATGAATCACAATGCTTGCTTATGTTTAATCATTGCTGATAGTAACAGCTGACAGCAAGACCTGAGGAGAGAAAGGGGAAAAACCTAAAGCAACTGAATTATATTTAACAGTTGAGAAAAAAAAAAAATTTTCACAAATGACTCTTTTTGCATGTGGATGGAGTGAACTGAAGGTTATTTTGTATATTTATATAATGTATATGAAATTACAGAGGATGCATTTATTTCCTTTTGAAAATAAACCCTGAAAATGTTTCCTGATAAGCCCTTTAATTTAAGATACCAGAATGGATTATCCTTTGACTTTTTAGCATGAGAATTGCTTGTCCTAACATTCGCAAGGAGTGAGAGATTCTCATAGGTCAAAAAAATGATTTTGATTGGGTAGAAGATAGAGGAAAGAGGAAAATGATGTCATTAATGGTCTTAACAATCGAGGGTGGGTAGCAACAAGCAGATTTGGGCTAAGCAGCATGCATTTCCCTCAACATACCAGCCACTGGCCAAAGGGGCATGTGCTGAGCTCTGCCAGACCAACACTTTGATTCCATGACAAGAGAAACTTTCCGTTTCTGTGTATACAACCAGGAAATGGTTTTCTTTGCCAATACAAAGGAGAGCAAAGGAACACTTCATCACCAGCCTGAACACACATTTTCTTCTCCATAAATGTCTTTAAGGTGCTATAGATTTGTCTGCAAACCAGTTCAAAGGGTCACAGTTGATGTTTTCAAAGGAACACAACTGTGTTGATGCCCTAGCTTTTGTGTAACCATGGCAACAACAAGCTTCTTCTCTAGTGTCTTAATTTGGGAAAGAGCAGGAAATCTAGCATGGGACTTGATAGGGACTAGGAAGGGAAGAGGAAGCTATGGGTGTGGTATGGAATTTGTCCTTTTCATACTACACGTTACAAAGGTGGACCCTGGGCAGCTTCTGCATTTTTCTCCAGTCTTTGTCATCCACTGCACTCAGAACCACAGATTCAGTTCTAAGTGGTGCTTGAAAAGAATTCTAAGTCATGTTTCAATGGCCTCCTGTGCTTCTACACTGGTTTAAATCCATTGGAACTTGTAATTACACGTCCAGGCCCAGGCACAAAAGCCAAAGTCCCAGACGAAGCTGTTAGGCCAATGTCTCACTCCTTTACAATTCCCATCTCTGCAATGTCCCTCTTCCTCAAGTAAACATTTCTCCCAGTTCTCCTTTGTGACAACCAGACTTAGGTTCTGATTCCCTGGGAACCCTGAGCACTTGTAAATCCCATGTCATTAACAGCTCACTCTATTTTGTCCTCAGCTATAGGACTGGTTTTAGTTCTATTCCACACCTGCTTAGCCCTACCCTCTTCTTTTTTTTTAAAAGATTTTATTTATTTATTTATTTATTTGAGAGAGAGAATGAGAGATAGAGAGCATGAGAGGGGGGAGGGTCAGAGGGAGAAGCAGACTCCCCGCTGAGCAGGGAGGGAGCCTGATGCGGGACTCGATCGATCCCGGGACTCCAGGATCATGACCTGAGCCGAAGGCAGTCGCTTAACCAACTGAGCCACCCAGGCACCCCGAGCCCTACCCTCTTCTTAAACTACCCTTCCCAACTAAGAATTGAGCATATCCCTCTCCAGCACCCACAGAGAACTACCTGGCAAGGCATGAGTGTAGGTAGATGGTGACTCTTTTCCTATCTCCTGAATATTGGCTGTTGTATAGTTTTGCTGTGCTGAGTGTGTGTTCTGGAAACAAGTTCTGAGAGTTTTACTTGCTGCAGGTACAGCTGGGAATAAAGCTGTTTTTGCCTGGAAGCCAGGTCAGGCTGGCTTAATGGGCTTTCTGAAGATTTCAGTTTCCTCTTGTCTCCTCAGACCATTGGGGCTGAGGCGCCATGATACCTTTTTCCTCAGAGAGTGCAGAAAGTAAATCAAAGCTCAAAATTGTCTTTGTTTAATTTTGTGCCTAAACTATGAACCTCCCTGTGTTGGCACTGAAGTGGGAGACCAAGGTCTGTGGTCTGTCTGTCTACGCTGCACCTCCTTGGGCTCCACAGTAGGTCTCTTCTGAGACAGGTGCTACGGGGAAGCAAAGAAAAATGGTGGCTCTTTAGGCCATGGATAGCCTAGGAGGTAGGAAGAGGCTGCTCACTCTTTTCATTTGTATCACAGTAACTTTGGCTGGCTTGGGAGGGAGGAACCAAGAGGCTAAAGACACCATGAGCTTTGAGAACCAGGGCTGGAGCTAGTGCCAGACTCAGCTGTTGGTGAAGAAGACAAAGGCACCACTGGACTAGATGTCTACTCCAGCAAAGCAGTTGCGCCTTTAGGGGCTGAGATAAGTGGCTCCTGGTGGAGTTCAGTCCTAAATGCAATTAATCCATATACTCATCTGAAATATTTCTGCATCATACCAACGTTCTCTTGGTAACCATTTTATCTGAAGTGGAATATTTCCAAGAGCTGATTATAAACATGTGAAAGAAGTCTTAGTTGCTATTTTTTCAAACTTCAATCAGTTCACAGGGATGATTATATTCAACTATTGAGGGAAGGGTTGACGTAATCTATCCAAACGTGCTCCTGAGTCATCGCTGAAAATGTTTGTATCCACGGTCTGCTGTATGTCGCCTTGCCTCTTCTTTCCCTTTTAATTAGCAATCTTCCCCTCTTGTGTGTGTGTGTTGGTTTTTTTCTTTCCTATCCATTTAAGGTTTCTAGCCTAGAAAAGATTCCTACAAACAGTAACCACTATTTGAATAGTGAAATCAACAGCACAGCAAACATGGTCCTTAATGAGGTGAGACCTGTTGCCTCCTCAGTCTCATGAGAAATATTCGCTCACACACATATTTTTAAATGTTAAGAAAGATGGTGTGAAAAAAGCATATTGACTCCACCTTTTACAGACTGGGAAGATTCTTGCAATTCTGTGCCAAAAGATTTTTTTTTTGCAAGAATCACTTTTATAGCTATTATCTGTTTCTAGTACTTAAATGTTCTTGCTCCTTTATTTAGACTCTTTGCCATGCAAATATTATTTAAGCCTTACTCAGCTTATGTGGTGATTTTAAAACATTTTAATGTTCTATCTGACATTCCCACTGGTCCCACTTCTTGTGCTGAAATGTATTAATTCCCATATCAATATATATGTATATACATTCTTGCCAGTCAAGGGTATAAAAAGATATTTTCCGTGCATAATTAGAGAAGTTATTATAGGTAGAAGATGGAGAGAGAGAAAGGAAGGAGATAAAAAGAGCAAAGGAGAAAATGAGAAGAATATAAAGCAAAAGAAAACAGGAGTAAGAGAGAATTTCAAAATATGGAAAGAATAAGAAAGACGGAAGGAAGTCCTAAGTTAAAGATGGAAAAAGAACGAAGCAAGGTCAGCGACAGGGAAAAATAAATAACAAAATCAAATAATAAATAAATTATTAGAGAAAAGAGGGAAAGAATCAGATTAGGGACTGATGGCAAATCACAAATGAAAACAGAAAAGAAAGTAGCTGTTGGTAATGGGTCATTTCAATTTAACTGAAATGCTCTGATTTCCTATACTATTTGAACATTTTTTTTCCTGGTTTTATCAAAAATGTTATTCCCCAAGTATTATTCTTATTAATGTTCTCTCCATTTCTGCAGGAGGCATAAGAATAACTGATGAGTGTGGGAACATAAGCCGTGTGGTTAGTGAGGCAGGGGTGATAATTAGAATATGCTGTAGTATGCAGTAAACAAAGCTATTATGAGCGAGAGCGTTCTTTATAGAGTGTTTAAAAAGAGGATGGAAATAATATACTTTTCCTTGACTGGCTTAAAAGCTCAGCTTGGTTTTACCCTGAGAAATTAAAAAAAAAATGTAAAAAATAAACCCCAAGAAACGGTTGGCATTAATCGGCCAGTCGACTTACAATCTCGTTAAATGCAACTACAAATATTATTAATAGATGTTTTGTTTCGTATTAATTTTTTCTTAGACAATACCTTTCCTGTCCAAAATTTCTAGTTTTTGAACAAACTCCAAAAAGCATAAAGGTAAGTTACTGAATGAAAATCCTTCATGACGTTTGAACCCATGTTTTAAGAGATTTTTTTTTCTTTCTTCTTTTTCTTTGTCTTTCTCTTTTTCTTTTTCTTTCTTCCTTTCTTTCTTTCTTTCTTTCTTCCTTTCTTTCTTTCTTTCTTTTTCTTTCTTTCTTTTTTCTTTTCTTTCTTTCTTTTTCTTTCTCTCTTTCTTTTTTCTTTCTTCTTTCTTTTTACTAACTTTCAGTAATTCTGATTTAGAGTTCTCAGAATGTGAAGCACAATTTGTAACCTCTGATTTTACCTTGGACCTCACTTGTCACACTTCCACTTATGTGAATCAAATAATTCTGATTCTGGAACTAAAACTATCTATTCTCCAGTAAGTATGATATTTTTCCTTCAGCCATGAGGGCTATGTCCCAAGATCCCCAATAGATGCCTGAAACCATATATAGTACTGAATCCTATACATACTATGTTTTTTTTTCTTATATATACATACTTATGATAAAGTTTAACTTAAAAATGATTCCCAGTAAGAGATTAGCAACAATCATAAAATAGAACAATTATAACAATACACTATAATAAAAATTATATGAATGTGATCTCTCTCTCAAAATCTCTTATTGTACTGCACTCACCCTTCTTGTGATGATGTGTGATGATAAAATGCCTAGTGATGGGATGAAATGAGGTGAATAACATAGGCCTTGTGACCTGGCCTTAGGTTGCTACTGCCTTTCTGATGATATGTCCGAAGGAGGATCATCTGCTTCCAGACCGCAGTTGACTGCTGATAACTAAAAACGTGGAAAGTAAAACCGCAAATAAGGGGTACTGTGTTAAGTCCAGTATGTCTATCTTTGGAAGGACTTTTTTCCAAGCTATATCAAATTTTTGAAATACCACACAGTGTGTTTCCTCTTCATACCCCCCAAAACCTTAGTTATACTAAAAAGTCTTTATTATACTTTTTCCTCCTCATCTAGGTAGATTGACTATGTGCCCCCATTTTTTTTTCAGAATACAAGTTCTTTCAGCTATTGTGAAACACTGCAGTATTATTTGACCTTCAGAAATTAGAAGAGAATTATTTATTAAAGAACCCTAATCTGAAATTGTGTATACTGCTCAAATTCCTCAAATTCCTTTTCTTGTAAACATTGCTTAATTACTTTTTTGGGTTAGTCACTATGGTCTGAGGATAAGGGATGCGCGCACATCTCTTCTATGACCACAGACTCTGGAGAAGAACAGTTAAAACTGTAATTACTGATAAGACAAACTATAAATAAAATAGGGAAATGCTTTGGTAATACAGGTAACACAGGCAAAGTTAGGAATGGCCTCGTAAGAGAAGGTACACTTCACCTGGTATGTGAAAATGGGGAGACAGATGTGGAAAGGAGAGACAAACCTGAAGTGACTTTTGGATGAAGAAATTAACATAACTAACTGCCTTCAAATGCAGACCTTTAATTAAGGCTGACTTTAGCAAGAAAGAGTGGAGAAATTCTGCCTGACTTTATTTAAGTATGCATGTGTCCAACACTGCAGTTGGTTCTAGGGGTAGGAAGAAAAGTAAATCATGGTCTTTGCCTCTACAGAGCTGATAGTCTATCAGGAGTGGTGGAGATGGGTTTGTAAGCAACTGAGTTCACTGGAAATTACTGGGCTGCAGTTGAAGGATGTACAGAGGAACATGGGCCCAGAAGATGGGGAACAGATCACTAAGGATGTGAAGTCTGGGGCATATTCACCCAGCCCAGTGGTCTCTCGTCTCCCTGCTTCCGCTCTTGACCTCACAGTCTATTCTCCACATGGCAGCCAAACTGATCCCTCTGAAAACGTAATGCTAATAATACCATCCACCTGCTCTGGATTCTGTAGCGGCTTCCATCCTACTTTGAACACAACCAACAGGCCGTACCCTGGTATCCATACCCCTGCCACTGGTCTCTGACAACTGTCCAACCTTATCTCCCTCTTGTCCCTTTTTCACTCAGGGCCTTCCTGCTATTCCTCCAACTCACCCAGCTTCTCCATGTCCTTGAGACCTTGCTCCCCATTCCTACTGCAACACCCACTCTCCTCTTCCTTTCTTTAGGTGTCTGTTCCAATATCTCCTGCTGAGAAGACTTTCCTGACCATACTCCCTCTATCTCCCCTTTTCTATCTATAAAATTGCTTTTCTCCATATCATATATCACCTCCTGATGTTATATTATGTATTTATGTCCTCGCTTTGTTTGTTTTCACACGAAGAATGTAAGCTCAGTGAGGGCAGAGTGTTCGTCAGTCTTATTCAGTGAAATATCCCCAGTATCTAGAAGAATGTTTGTCAAAAAAAAAAAATACTTTTGATAATTTTTTTAAATAAATAAGTAAAGGAATGGAAAGGAGAGTCCTAAGACAAATTTTAGTTGTTGATTTAAAGTAATGAGAAACCAGAATTTTCACTAAATCTGAATCACTTTCCAAAAATTAAAGCTTTCCTCCATTAGCCTCATGAGGTAGGATTTTTGAAGATATTTAAGCAAAGTCTGGGTGCTCATGTGTTAAGAGGAATTCCTCCTACAGAAACAAATCCATGCAATTAGACGCAGGGTTAGATTAAATGAGCTCAAAGTCCTTCCAACACTAATGGTTCATGATTCTGTAGACAAAAGTACCTAATCACAGGAGGCCTACAGTCTAATGCAGGGTTTTTAAAACTGTTTCGGAAAGTAATAGTTTCTTGGGATCTGAATCTTTGTGATAAATAAAAAGTTGTGATTCAAATACATTTGAGAAATTTGAATGAAATAAATCAAAATAAGCTTTGTGAAGGAATGAACTTAACTATGAGAATAGGTATTGTTAATCTTCAAAGCAAGAATATTGTTTTCAGCGTTAACCAGATTTATTTGAATGTGAATATATTTGGTTGTAGAGCAACTTCCTACTTTGGGAAACATTTTTTCTGACAAAACCGTAAGTTGATAGGACTTAGCAAATGTGCAAAGTGCTCGAAAGTTTTGCACACCTCTTTCTTCTGAGTCCCTTTCCACCCCACTGGGCCCTCCCGTCTAAAGTAACTCAGAATTTCAAACTTTTCTGAACTTCATGTGTCACGGAAAATAATCAAACATTTTTCAGTGTTTTCATTTTAAAAAATAATCTAAAATACATTTTGGAGATTATTCCATATAAAGGGTTTAAATGGCAACAAAAACAACTCATTTTCCTGTAGCTTTTAAAAAATAAAGTCTGAGTGATGTAATCTTTAACAGAGATATAAACAGCACACATGATAATCTTGACTTTGCCAAGGAGAAAATTAAGACTGGGATAGATAAAATGGCTTGTTCTTGCCCCAAACTACAAAAGATGGAACTGGGATCTGGACATAAGTATCTTTACCATCCTGTGCAACACCATGACCTCCTAATGCCACACCATCCAACATTGTGGTACCCGAGTACGGGGTGGCATCTGCTGATTGAGGATGCTCACACTGTCTCAGGGCACTTTAAATAAGAGTGCATCACAATGCATCTTTTAATAGCAGGTACAACTAAACTCGTCCCCCTGCCTCAACCCCAGAAGATTATCGGTGTAAGACAATGAGAAGGTGGGCTCAGTTCAGGGACAGAGAGAGGTAGTTCCAACTGATGGGAAAGATCACCATTCCACTTGCTTTTGTTCCCTTGCACTGAGTCCACTATGCTTCTCCTCCATCGCTGTCAACAATGTCTGAAATAGAAGAATTGTTTTCAGTAGTAAAGACACAATGAAACTTGAATTCGGGAGGCTTGCCAAACATCTCCTCTTCCTGAGCCTCCACTGAGGTTTTTTTGTTTTGTTTTGTTTTGTTTTTGCTACCAGCCACAGAGAAGGTCAGGAGAGAAAGGCATGATGATAAACTCACTTGTAAAATTGTTCTAACAAAGCATCTGTGAGCTACTGCTTGATCAAAATGACAGACATCAATCAGAATAATAACTTCAAATATGAGATTTTCAATTAGTGAGTGAACATAAATAAACGTGTCTGGAAAATCAGCATAAGGGATTTTAGACAGAGACAACCCATACATAACAAGAGAGAGGCAGGCACCAGGGAAAGGTGTACCTTTCAGTAAATGCAAAACAGCCCCCCAGAACCCAGGGTCAAAGAGGACCTAGAGGAATTGGCTTGCACATAAACAAAGACCTATGCACAATTATCCTTGAGTGATGCCTCTGAGCTCATGTACCCCTTGTTACAATTCTGTAAAGAAGACCAGCTTCCATTTTGAAAGGGGGCAGAATGGACCTTCCTGTGCTGCTTACCAGGGCTTTCCAGATCTCCTCAACCAAATGTAGCAGGTTAGACAAACTCTCCAAATAGAAAGTGTAGCACACTTGAGGGGACACTCTTTAGGGATGGGTAAAGGGAAAGAGGAACGTTATAAAGGTCAGAGGATTTTTCAAACTGTTGAATTTGGGCTTTCAGCAAACTAAATAATCCAAAGTTTTGTCCATGGTGTCTGTCAGCAGAGTGAAAAGTGATTAACATAACCAAGACCTATTGAGCGCAACAGGCTTACTTTTCAAGCATAAACAAGGAGAGAGAGAAGGAGATGCTTGGTTGGCAGTATGCCTCACAGACTATACAACTATTGTAATTATAACACCAACAATGACAACAAAATAAAACATTCAAACTGTATGTATATTCCACCTTTCATCAGAGAGCCACAAAGGTCTTTTCAAACAATAACTCATTAGTCTTTACAATACCCCTGTGAAAGAGTTGAGGATGTATATGTTATTAGCACTTTGCACTTCCACTGTAAAGGAGATAGAAGTGGGGTGGATTGAGATTGTACAGTAGAAACCACTTCAAATGATGGATGGATTTAGAGGAGTGCTTTGTCGTGGTTGTGAATGTGCTCTTTCAGCAGGAAAAAATTATATAGTACTATGGAAAGGAAAGAAGGGGAAAGGAAATGACTAGGCATCTGCCTTAATGATCCTTTGAAGGCTCTTTTTCCTCATATCTCTGCACCCAGTTGCTCCAAGTTTAGCTGCGGAACACTTAGCCCCATTGCGGGGAGTTTCAATCCAGTGTTCCATCTTAAAGAAATAGAAATCTGACGTTTAGGCACTCTTGTCCCATAACAAATCCAGTGCCCCTTTGTATTTCTCTAGTTTCTGTTCGTGAGAGCCCTATCACAGTTCCAGAATCTTCTGCATTGCTCCAGTTACTCTGGATGCCCATGCTCCAGGGTTGACTTTCGTAACTGGTAAAGTCAAATAAGGACCTGGAAGAGTTCAATTGTAACCATTGTAGGCCTTCCGTTTTCAATCTAATAAAGATGACCTTGTCTTAAACAATTGTGCATTGCTAGATGCTGAATTAAAGAGTCCTTTTGGACATGCAACTTCCCCAAGGAGTTTCTTAGTTCTTGAGATCTCAGCTCCTTGATAAAAGGGAACGAGAACTGTTCAGAATGATTCAGGTGAACCTTCAGTGTGACTAGACGGTTGTATCTAATAATTAGTAACAACTCTTTAAATTTTATGATTTGGGGATGCAATGAAAGATATATAAAATAATGGCCACAAAGCAGATGTATAATATATGTACAGTAACCAATGAATATAATTAAAAAATCATTAATAAACAGTGATCTAAGCTAATATCATAGACTAATCAGAAAAAGAATTCTTGAAATGTGCTAGCAAATTCCCATGCATCATGGGAGAGTCTTTTCTTTTGTGTTGCTGTTTCTGACTTGAGAAGTAGGGTCATTCTTTTATACTCTACAGATTTATGATTCTTTTTTTATTATGTATCATGAAAATTTTAAAACATGGAAAACTGTGTTCTATTACTCAGATTTGTCAAAAGTGAAATTGTTTTGGGGACTATAATGCTGCAAATTCAATTGAAATGAGCTTTACCACTCCTTAACCCATTTTGCTCTTTCCTTTCCCTGGGGTAAACAATATTTTTTAATCTGATGAGCATCTTCATATTTGTATTATTATGCTTTATTATAAATGCTTATATCCACATACAAAATATAGGATTGTGTTGTATTTAAAAACTTATGCAACAGGTATTACACCATAGAAATGATTTTTTTTAGCTGGCATTTTAGTCACCTATAATCCTTTTAAGATAATTTTTAAAAAATTTTTTTTTAATTTTATTAATGTATTTGAGAGAGAGAGAGACAGAGATAGCAAAAGAGAGCACGAGCGGGGAGGAGAGGGAGAAGCAGGCTTCCAGCCAAGCAGGGAGCCCGATGCGGGGCTTGATCCCAGGATCCCAGGATCACCACCCGGGCCGAAGGCAGACGGTTAACCCACTG
The DNA here is from genome assembly GCF_003265705.2 of Callorhinus ursinus. Taxonomy (NCBI): domain Eukaryota; kingdom Metazoa; phylum Chordata; class Mammalia; order Carnivora; family Otariidae; genus Callorhinus; species Callorhinus ursinus. Next base: position 32,985,766 of record NW_027397073.1, read on the forward strand.
AGCCACCCAGGCGCCCCTTTTAAGATAATTTTGATGGTGCAGATATTTTGCTATATTTGTTTCAGATTTCTCTCTCTTTATTTAATGCAAGGATTCATGACCTTCTAATCCTTTCCCTTCCTCTCTCCCTCAATATAATGATTATCCTGAGGTTGGTATGTGTCATTTCCATGGATGTTTTTATAATTTTATTATTTATGTGTTTCTCCACAGACAATAATATAATATTTGCATATTCACAAAATGTTGTCAGTTGGACCATGTTCTTTTTTTCAACAGTTTATTATGAAAAATTTCAAACATACAGCAGAGTAGAAGAATTTTTCAGTCAAATACCTATGCAACTATCACCTAGATTTCATCATTAACATTTTACCACACTTGCTTTATCATATGTTTCTCCATGTATTCATCTCTCTATCCACCCATTAATCCATATTAATTTTTAAATTCATTTCAAAATAAATCACAGAAATCCTTTACATGTTCTTTGCAATTGCATTTTCACTCAAGACTGTATTTAGTTGATTCTTTTTAACTGTTGGAAGGTACTCCATTGTAAGATTAACAATAGTTTGTCTATTTTCCCTAAATGATTGGGAATTGGGTGGATTACAATTTTGTACATACTGCTAAATGGGTCTCCAAGATAACTTTACCAATATATACTCCAATATGCCAGTGTAAGAGTTCCCACTTACTGACATCCATCCAAACACTCGCAATTACCAGGTTTTTAAATGTTATCAATTTGATGGCTATCAAATACTGCATTTTTTTAATAGACATTTTCCTGATAAGTAGTGAGGTTCAGCAGGTTTCCATGTTAGACATTTGTTTTTGCTCTTTGTGGAACTGTTTAGATCCTTTCCCATTTTTTCACTGCACAATTTTTCTTTCTTTTTTTCTGATTGACTTGTAGGTAAAAATTATACATTGTGCATAGTAATCTATTGTCATATATATTTTCACTGTCAATGTTTTTCCTAATAATGTGGCTTTTCTTTTTATTCTTTGAAATATCTTTTACCATATGAAGCTTTAATTTTATATAGTTACAGTTGTATTACGTATCTTGTTTAAGAAATTCTTGACATTTTTAGTATAATAAAGGTATTTTCCTATATTTTCTTCTAAAAGTTCCCAAGTTCAGCTTTTTGCATCTAGGCTCTTTTTCAAATGAAATGAATCTCTATCTTCTTTATAACTTAGAGATCTATATTATCTATCTTATTTTCCCTGTGAACAGCTATTTTTCAAGCAATGTTTGTTATAGTGTCCCCCACTGGTTTTTAATACCTCTTTTGTCACTCATCAAGTTTTCACATATGAGTAGGTCTAATTTGGATTTCCCATTTAATAAATCCTGGTAAATAATAACACAAGTCTATAATTCTACCTCCTTCTCTACCTTTCTTTTAGAGTATTCTTTGCACTTTAACCTTCCAGATGGTTCATGGGTCAAGTTCTTTGAAACACTGTTACCATGTTGTTTTTAACTGTATTGAATATATATGAAATTCTAGTTAAAATCATCATGTTTATGCAATTTTCATACATCTCTAGTTATATGTCTTATTGTATGTTCTTCACAATTGTTTGTAAATTTTCCTTTAAATTCTTAGGCCTTTTGTAACATCTTTTGTCAGATTTATACTCAAGTGCCTTTTCAGTTTTGTTGTCATTTTTAATGGTGTCTTTGTTATTAATTTTAGATTTATTACTGCTGATGTGGAAGGTTGTAAAGAAGTGCTAGATTTTAGAAGGTAGAACTGGTATATAGCAATGTTGTTGAACTCTCATTAATTCTAGCAGACTGTTTGTAGACTCTTGCACTTCACAGATAATAAAGCTTTACCATTAAATTTTAAGTTGTCTGCTGTGCCATATCATCAGATATCTTTCATCAGGTTAAGTACATGCTCTTCCATTCTTATTTTGGTATAATTTTTTGTTTATTGTCCATAAGTACTTTATTGTATTCAATTCTTTTTCTACATCTACTTAACTCTTCATTATATCATTGTCCTTCAATCTGTTGAAGAGAATAGTAGATTTTCTGACATTAAACCATCCTTGCATTATAGTAAACCCCAGTCCATTTTTTTGTGGTGCTAAATATGGTTTCAAAGATTTTTTTTTAATTTTACATTTGTGTTCATAAGTGATATTGGCCAATCATTCTATTTTCTTACATTGTTTTCACTCAGTTTAATAAGTTATCCTAGCCTTATAAAATAAATTTGGTATTTTTCCTACCTTCTTAAAGACAGGGATTACATATTCTTCTAATCTATCTAGGAATGATGTGGTTAAAACTGGGCAGAGAGAAGAGGAAAAGAGAATTGTTGACTATTATTTCAGTTTCTGCAATACATAGTTCCTGTTTACTTTTTCTCTTTGATTTATTTTTGCCATTTACATATTTCTGTCAGATTGTTCATTTACTTTTTATCAAATTGTTCACAGTGTTAACCTCAGGTATTTTAAACATTATTTTTGCAGTTATAGCTCTTTTTTTTCAGAGTATTGTTTAGCTGAGCTACTGTTATTTCTTAAACAGTCTCACCAGAGTTTTTCAAACTTTTTCTGTTAATCTGTTTTAGAAAACTTTTAATTTTATTAATTATTACATTTTTGTGTTGGTTCATTTGCTAGTCACTTCTAAATATTATTTTATTTCTACTTTACCTTTTACTCAAGGACTAATGTTAAGTATATACACTTCAAAAAAAAATCCAATCTCTCCTTATTATTTAATATTACTTTGTTGATGCATTTACTGAAATGCTGTTAGAAAATATGGCTGATATGACGTTGATTCTTTAAAATATGTGGAGACTACTTTTTTCACTAGAACATAGGTTTTTAAAAAAATAGCTGTCCCATGTATATTTGAAAACAGTCTATTTTTAAGTGTAGTATTTTATACATAGTTATAAAAGAAGTAGAAATAGACATAGACTTAGGTAGATATCTTCAAACTTCTTAATATATTTTTCCCAATCATTTAGATGTTGACATTTTCTGTCTGCGTGGTCTGATATGTATTAAAATCTTCAGTATGACTGACCTTTTGATTTTCCTAATTATGTTAATTTTGCTTTATATCTTTTAACATAATTATTTCAGGAATATACATGCTTATGATTGTGCTATATTGTTAGGGTTGTTCCTAACTATATACTTCTATATTACTATATACAATATTACTATATTACTTCTTTTTATTAGAGACTCTGCTGTATGACATAATGTTGTATGAGTTTAATATTACTGTATCATAAAGCATTCTTTTGTTTATTTTTGCCCTCCATATTATCTTTCTTTCTCTCTTTCATTTTTTTTAAGATTTCATTTATTCACTTGACAGATAGAGATATAGTGAAAGGGAACACAAGCAGAGGGAGGTGGAGAGGGAGAAGCAGGCTTCCCGCCGAGCAGGGAGTCCAATGTGGGGCTCAATCCCATGATCCCAGGATCATGACCTGAGCCGAAGGCAGACACTTAACGACTGAGCCACCCAGGCACCCCTCTTTCTCTCATTTTCTTAATCACTCTGTGTCACTTTGAATGTGTCTTTTACAAGTAGCATAATAGATTTTAAAAATCTATATTACATTTTCTGATATTAATAAGAAAGCTTAATCTGTTTTAATTATTACATTTGTTGATATATTTGATCTTAATTCTACCGTACATAGTGTTTTCTGTTTATAATATGTTTTTTTGTCACCTTTTTATTCTCCTCCCAGTTTTTGTTTGATTATCAGAATTTTCTTTATGTTGTTTTTCTTTCCTCTTCTGGTTTGGACGTGCCACATTTTATTTTTGCTCTTTCAATTGTTTAATCATATATCTCTGCACATATATCATAATCTTTATTAAAATATAAATTATTCATTGGTTTCTTTCAGAATATGACAAGGAAAATTTTTATTTTAATTACGGACTGAAAATCACCTCCCAAACATTCCTATTATTTATTATTTAGAATTTTTAGTGTTGCTTTTAAAAGACACAAAGTAGTCATTACTTATTTTTTACATCATAATTAAGTGACTTACTAATATATCTTATCCGTTTCAATATTTGTCATTTTTCTCAGATCCTACTTCAACCCTTGCTAAAGTTCATTCTTTACTTGAGTTTTCCATAAAGACCTGTAGGTAGTTAACTCAGCATTTACATGAGAGAAAATATAGCTGTTTTGTTCACTCTTCCATTATGCTGGGCATAAAATTCTAGACTGATGAGTTATTTACCAATTAATTTGACATTATGACCTGCATTCTTTAGTAACATCTCCCAGGGGCGATGGCAAGTTCTTCTTTCAATCCAATTGCTATTTCTTTGTAATATATTTTTCCCCCCAAGTTTTTCTAAACTTTAATAGGTTTGTCATTTTCACTATTATCTGTCTAGGGGTGGATTCTTTTTTGTGTATCCCATACATAAAACTTGGAGGATGATAAGATAGTTTTGTGGAAAAGGGAAGGATGAGTCCAGAAAACATTCTTTGGAGCACATTGAAAATATCAACCTACATAATTATAATAATCCTATAAGTTAGGTAGTAATGTTATGACATTACAGATGAGAAAATGGAGACAAGACTCTCTCCCCAAAAAGTTTATTTAAACTTTCAATTTTTTAAACTTGAACTTGAGCGTTTTCAATTTAAAAAAATTTAGCCACTGTACTTTGAATATTGCTTGCTCTCAATCTTTAGCCTTATCTTTGCGAACCCTTGTTATAAATAACTGTGATCCAAGGCCATCCCCTTCAATACTTGGTATTGCACTTGGTATTAAACACTTGGTATTAAAGGGATAGAAATGAGATAGGCATGGGACTCACTTGCCATCTGGACTGGAGTCTGTTTTTCTCTATTGTATTGTTTCCCTCAAACCCTAGTTAATACAACAAGGTTTATATGAAATGTGACCTTCATCCTTTATTTCATATGTTTCCAATTGCTATATCCAAGTGTGTACTTGACAGAATACACATGCTGGGTTTGATTCTGATTCTTTTATCTGAAGCATTGGAACACTGTAATCTGCAACAAGATCCTGCAACAAGGGCTCTGATGAATATAGTACAATGAATTAACCTGCCTCCATTTCATGGTTTGTCTTTCCTCATCTCTAATGTGGATTTAACATTAGTATCTAACAAATAGGAGTCTTGGTGATATTAAATAAGTTGGTATTTTCAATATGTTTAAAGGAATGTTTACTGGAACTATCCTCCCCCTCCCCATTCATCTCCATCCTATCACTTTCTAAGTCTTATTAACATTATTTCCCAAATATCTCAGATCATCCCCTTGCTATCTACCCTGCTGCTGCCTTAGCTCATCTGGACTATTGTAATAATTTCCTAAATAACCTGTGTGCCTCCCGCTTCATTTTACTCTAATCCATCTTCCACAGTACCACCAAAATGCCTTTCTAAGGTGCGAATCTATTCACATCACTGTTACTCAAAATTCTAGTGGCTTTTAATTATTTTCATGTACCTTAACATGACCTACTTCAGCCTGTGGCCCCAACTTGTTTCTTCAGGCTTCTCTCAGTCCATGATTTTCCACTCACCTCTCCTTTTGGTTCTCCTGATCTGTATTTGTTCCCTAATTGTCATGCTCTTTCTCCCCCCCTGTTATTGTGCCCATGTTGCTGCCATTTACAACCCTGCCCAACTCTGACCACTTGGCTGGTCTTCACTCATCTCCCCAAACTAGCATATCCTCCTCCTAGAATGTTTCTTAATCCTAATCCACAAGGCTAAGGTCTAGGCTTTTGTCTGTTGTTAAATACAGATACTTCGGCACTTACGCCTCCATATTGTGATGGCTTATTTTGTTATCTCTTTCACTTATTCTAAAGTGAGCTCCTTGAGGGTAGGAACCATGTGCTGTTCATCCCTGTATCAGAAAAATAACCACCTGGTTGGGGCACTTGGGTGGCTCAGTCATTAAGCGTCTGCCTTCGGCTCAGGTCATGATCCTAGGGTCCTGGGATCGAGCCCCACGTCAGGCTCCCTGCTCAGCGGGAAGCCTGCTTCTTCCTCTCCCACTTGTGTTCCCTCTCTCACTGTCTCTCTCTGTCAAATAAATAAATAAAATCTTAAAAAAAAAAAGAAAACTAACCACCTGGTTATTTTTGAGTGAGAAGTCCCAACAAATATTTCCTAAACTCAAGAATAAATGATTTGCTTATTGAATTTCAATAAATGATTTACACTGAAGTTTGTGAAATAAAGATGATTACTATCAATGAATTAGACTTTTAAAGACTTATTTTTTCTTTTTTTATTTAATTTTTTAATTTAAATTCAGTTAATTAACACATAGCATATTATTAGTTTCAGAAGTAGAATTCAGTGATTCACCGGTCTTACACAACACCCAGTGCTCATTATATCACGTGCCCTCCTTAATGTCCATCACCCAGTTACCCCTCTCCCCGCTCCCTTCCAGAAACCCTCAGTTTGTTTCCTATGATTAAGAGTCTTTTATGGTTTGTCTCCCTCTCTGATTTGGTCTTGTTTTATTTTTTCCTCTCTTCCCCTATGATCCTCTGTTTTATTTCTTAAATTCCACATATGAGTGAGATCATATGATAATTGTCTTTCTCCGATTGACTTCTTTTGCTTAGCATAATACCCTCCAGTTTCATTCACATCATTGAAAATGGCAAGATTTCATTTTTTTTTTTTGTCTCAGTAGTATTCCATTGTATATATATATACCATATCTTCTTTATCCATTCATCTGTCGATGAACTTCTCAACTCTTTCCAGTTTGGCTATTGTGGATGTTGCTGCTATAAATATTAGAGTGCAGGTGCCCCTTTGGATCACTACATTTGTATCTTTAGAGTAAATACCTAGTAGTGCAATTGCTGGGTCATAGGGTAACTCTATTTTCAACTTTTTGAGGAACCTGCATACTATTTTCCAGAGTGGCTGTTCCGGCTTGCATTCCCACCAATAGTGTAGGAGGGTTCTCTTTTGTCTGCATCCTCGCCAACATCTGTCCTTTCCTGGCTTGTTAATCTTAGCCCTTCTGACTGGTGTGAGGTGGTATCTCATTGTGGTTTTGATTTGTATGTCACTGATGCCAAGGGATGTTGAGCATTTTTTCATGTGTCTGTTGGTCATTTGTATGACTTCTTTGGAAAAATGTCTGTTCATGTCAAAGACTTATTTTTAATATTACCATGTAATTTTAAAGGTAAGGAATGAGGGGCACTTGGGTGGCTTAGTTGATTAGGTGTTAAACTCTTGATTTCAGCTCAGGTCATGATCTCAGTTTCATGAGATCAAGCCCTGCCTTGGGTTCTGTGCTGACGTGGAGCTTGCTTAAGATTCTCTCTCTCCAGGGGCACCTGGGTGGCTCAGTTGGTTAAGCGTCTACCTTTGGCTCAGGTCATGATCCCAGGGTCTGGGGATCGAGCCCTATGTCGTCAGGGTCCCTGCTCAGCGGAGAGTCTGCTTCCCCCTCTACCTCTGCCCCTCGCTTGTGCTCTCTCTCTCTCAAATAAATGAATAAAAATCTTTAAAAAAATTTTTTCTCTCTCCCTCTCCCTCTGTCCCTCCCCCCACCCATCCCCACTCACATGTGTGAACTTTCTCTCTCAAAGAAAGAAAGAAAGAAAGAAAGAAAGAAAGAAAGAAAGAAAAAAGAGAGCTATTAAAAAGTAAGGAGTGAGTGCCTACCTGAGGGACAGCAATTTGCTACCAACTATGGGCCATATAAAGAAGGTAATTTTGGTCCACGTGATGCTCACAGAGATATTAAAAGAAACAGTTTATTTTCATATAGTATAACACAGAGTATTATTTTGAGCCTTAAAATCAACAACGGTTTTGTGAAATGTGATTCTAGAACTTTAAAGACATTTTAATCTATCTACTACCTTAAAGTAAATGCCTAATAAAATATCATGGCCACTACCCTGCCTGCCCACCCATCTCTGTCATCTGTACCTTCATGCTCTCTATGCAGGAGGGCCACCCTTGGTCCTTTGGCTCATGTGTGCGATTCCTATTAATTTCAGAAAACGGCCACCACCAAAGCAATAAGAGTGAATTTAATTTAAAAAGTGCAATCATGTTCTGCCTTGTGCAGAACTGGACTTGGAATTATTTGTGACTATGATTTAGCATTATTTCTGGGGGGAGAGTCACCCTGTTTAATACTAATAGTCTTCCCAGGAAGTTTCATTAGAGTGAACTGCAATTTTTATTGCTCAGGATTTAACAAACTCCAATCTAAAGTCTCACTAGAGACCTCGCGCCTCTTCCCCCCTCATGAGCGCCTTTCTCCTGAAATTTCTCTGCTCAACACTCCTGACAACAACCTGTCTGCAGATGCACCAACAGCTGCTCCTGCTGAAAAATGGGCTTGTCTCTCTCACGGGGGCTATGATTTCTGGCATATGCATGCCTCCTACTGTCTCTTTGGTTTTAAAGCAATTTTCAGCACACCTGCTTGCTTGAACTTTACTGACAAGCCCTCCTAAGAGTTCACTGAAGAAAAAAATACTCGTTTCCTAGGTACTTCCTTGTAATTCTAAATTTCACTTTAAATCTCCCAGTAAAGTGTTTACCCCTGTGGATGGAGAGACAATCTGTGTTGAGACAGTCCCGCTGCCTCGGGCAGGATCTCATCAGCTCTCATATCACAGCAGATAGAGAAAGGGATGATCCATTAAGGCAATAAGGCCAACTTGTTTCTACCGCCAAAATTGTTCCTTAGAGTGCATTTGCTCCTGCCATGTCCAGTCTGGGCTTAACCATCACCTAAGAGATTATATCTCATTCAAAAAATTCTCCAGTTGGATAGTTCTACTCTTTTGGTTTTGATTCTACCAGCTTTTCAACTTGAGCCAATCTCATAGAAATACTGCTCAGTTCATTTTTACTCTACTTTCTAGCCTTACCTTAAAGAAGTTCTCCATAAAGTTGTATTTTTGATTATGTCTCAGGAGCATTTATGTGCCCACTGTCCTCGCCATTTAGTCTATCCATGGGTCATGAAAAAGTGGATACCTAATCTGATGATGCACAACTACCCAACAATTTAAAAACCCTCTTTTTCTTTCTTTAGTTCCCCGGCCTGGTCCTATGGTAATTGGTCCAATGCTCCAATATCGTCATCCTATGACATGCTTGGTGTCAGAAACCACTTCTGATTTTTGCTCCTGTGGAACTGGCAGGTGCTCTCAACTGTGACCAAGGTCACTCGATCAACCCATCTCAAGCACTGTAAGACCAGTGAATTGGGAGTAAATGAAAGTTTCGAAAGCAGGCTCAAGTCAGCTAAACCTTCACCAAAATAACAAGAAACAGTGGTTTCAATTTGATGGGAGGTAATTAACATTAATATCATGAAAGTAATATGAGTATAGACTATGAAGACATCTCAAAGTTAAGACCACTAAGCATCCTAAAAGTAGGTGATGGATGGATATGGATGGACCTTTTGGACTTAGGATACAGTCACAATGTCCCAAACAAAGTAACATAAAGACGCAGGAGAAGAAACAAGAAAGTCCGCATGGGAACCAAAGCCAGTGCTGTTAATCCTTTGCATATGGAATTTGGTCAACAATATACATAGGCAAAAATCATTAATTGCCTAAATAAATATGAAGAACTCCTTTTTGTTTGCTTTATATCAATTCTTTCTTCTAGTGAAATTCTCTGCTTCAAAACATTAAGAAATTCCTTTTCTAGGGTGAGCAGAGTGGGAAGTTGAAATATTAGCCATACGACTACTATGTATTTTATTTACTTAAAATAAACCCTGGACTTCACTACACATTGATGCAATGAATATTATTATCCCCATCTCGAGTCTGATTAGGCTCGGGATCAATGACAACAGAGCTAGTCAGTGTAGGGTCAGGATATGAACCCAGTTGATTCTGATTCTAAAGCCAATGTTTTTTCATTATGTTCTATTGCTTCCAAGGCTTCCATCTCCAGCAAAAGCACAGAACATCTCAGTTACCAAAATCACATGGATTCTGGTGCCATTTCTCACTTTCTCTTCATCTCATTTTACTGTTTCTAAGCCTGTACAAGAAGGCAGCTCCCATGGGGACGGGAAGACCATGGCTCTGGGAGGGGCCTAGCTACATTGACACTCCAGCTCCGTTTCACACTAGCTCTATGAACCTGCACAGGCAGATTAGCTTGTCTGAAACTCAGGTTTCTCATCTGTAACGTGGGAATACATGTTCTTAACATTGACCTGCTGGGAGGATCAACTACCTGGCAAACAAAACATGTGCAGCAAATATTAATTCCTTTCTCTTTCACTGTCAATTTGTCAGCTCCAGATTGGATACAATCTTCCTGCTTTGACCTTCCCTCTCTCTTTTTACAAAATTCAATTCCATTCACTTAGCATCTGAACATAATTGACACTTAATGAATACATGTTGAGTGAATGAAAGATCTCTTCCAGACTCAGATCAAATGTCCTCAGGACTCAGAAGCCTCAGCCTCATCCTTGTTAAAATCGGTGACTGTCTTAAATCCCCATAGCATTGGTTTATGCACCTTCATTCGTGTTAGCATGTTGTCTTGTAATTATTGGCTCTTGGGCTTTCTTGCTAAATGGTAAGATTTTTAGGACCAGGGATGATGTTTTACTTTTCCTTGTAAACTTAGTATTTAACATGTGTCTTGGAATATTTATTTGACAAATTATTGTTTGAAAGATTTAACCTGGATCATTAATATAAGTAGTTAACACTGATTAATCTTGTCTGTAATATCTCTCAAAGTATTTGAATACAATAAGGAGGTTAAAGAAATTCCATTTATAACATAACCAGAATATAAGTATATTTAAATTTACATCAAAGTTCTATTCCATATTTATGCCACGTTTAAAGATGGGGATGGAGGGATGCCTGGGTGGCTCAGCTGGTTAAGCATCTGCCTCCGGCTTAGGTCATGATCCCAGGCTCTTGGGATCGAGCCCTGATCGGGCTCCCTGCTCAGTGTGGAGCCTGCTTTTCCCTCTCCCTCTGCCGCTGCCCCTGCTTGTGCTCTCTTGCATTCTCTCTGTCAAATAAATAAAATATATAAAAAAAAGATGGGAACGGAAAAATGTTTGGTGAGGATTATCTGCAGAATTCTATGGTAGGTTGGTATATAAAAACAAAGAAATTCAGGGGTGCCTGGGTGGCTCATTGGGTTAAGCATCTGACTCTTGATCTCCACTCAGGTCTTGATCTCAGGGTCATGAGTTCAAGCCCCATGTTGGGCTCCGTGCTAGGTGTGAAGCCAACTTAAAAAAAAATCTTGAACAAAGAAGCAAATACAATTTTACACCCTTCCTCCCCGCCATGGTTAACAGTCTGCATTCACGCTCTCACACTGGATTTAGTTCCATGGCGGTGGCTGTGAGGTCGCTGATTTGTTAGGTGAGCCCCAAAAGCATATGCCTCTGTGTATGTCTTCTCAGGAATCTCCAGAAAAGGGCAAATTCTAGTTACCACCATTGCATCCTGGAAGACACAAACTAACTTTTGAATAGGGATAGGGCTCAATTACCTGCTTTAAAATAGGGACTGCCAGTCTCATTTAATTGTTTCACAGAATTCTTTGAGTGATAAAAGCATTCTATAAATAGGAAAGGTTCATTGTAATCTTATGGGTTTTGACCTCAACTCAAGCCTCTCCCCCTTTCCAAATCACCAGAACACAGTTTCGCTTCATTCATAAAAAGTATGAAAGGGACCTTTTAAGGCTGTTGCCCTTCTCACTTCCCAACTTGATCCCATCGTTCTGCCCTTTGTGTTTCAGAGCAACTTCCTCATTCACCCACCCTTGGCTTTAAGCTGACTGTCCACTAACCACACCCTCAGATGCTACTTGATAATTAATAATATCTTCACTGGTTTTTACAGGCTTGTTTTCAGCTTTCAGTTAATTATGAAAACTCCTCGAGTAGAATTACGCATTGTAATCATAGCTCTGCCAGTTTGAAATCCCCCCTTAGGAATGTAGGTGATGACGATGCTTATTCAGAAACCCAGCCCTGCTGAAAGAATATCCCAACTCTGAGAGGACAGAGCCAGAGAGCGGGACCCGGCAGAAGTCAAGGCTGGCTTTGGTTTCCCTGGCAAATGTTAGTCAGAATGGGGAGGTTGCCCCATGAAGACAGCTAGCAAACCAATTGGCTTTTCGAGGGTGACTCACCCCTAGGAAAACCCATGACTTTCCCAGAGCTCTGCTATATTCTCGATTTCTCCTTTTTTATGGCGAATATAAAGTGGTTAGAACTCCCACACACTCTTCCTTCAGTCCCTCTGAAAATTGTTCAGCCCTGTTCAGGGCTTCACCAGTGATAAAAAGCTTATTCTGCTTATTCCCAGACAGCGAATGGCATAGAACGCTCCTAATGTGACTGCCCGGTGCATTGACATTCATATTTAGTAGGCAACGGCAAGTCGTTTCTGAGAGAGGGAGTCCGGTTTGTTCTGTAATGCCCTGAGACAGTCCTGTATCTCTTGCTGCGGCTCCTGACAGATCTTATAAAAGATCGTAAATTACTATCTGTTGAAATATATGAATTTAATGGATTCCATTAATGCACACCTGCACAGAAGAGATTTCAGGAGCCCAAAGATATGATCAGTCAAACAGCTTTAATAGTTATTAATTACAGAAGCAGACTATTTATCCCCTGCTTACACAGAAATCTGCAAGTAGTGTAATACTCACACTTCAAGGCTTTCTGGATGGAAGAAGGAAATGGGCTTTGGTTGAAAGGATCAAACACTTATTTTAGCTAATGCATTTCCATGCTCAGATTTTCTTATTTATTTATGGGAGAAAGGTCACTACTTTTGTATGTGGATTTTAAGTAATTTAATGTCATGGAGAGTGTTTTTTTTTTTTTTTTTAATCATAAAAAATGCTTTGACCAGCATTTAATACAGGCCACTTCCTTTTACATCTAAGTGCATGAAAATCAAAATGTTTAGATAAAAACCTAACCTAACCATTTAGGAAAGTCCAAGTCAAATTCTCATATGCAGTCTTGGTGATACTTGGCTTGAAGTGGGTGGGCAGAGAGGTATGCATGAGGTTTTCATAAACAGCTTTGACCCAGTTATCCATGCACTTGGGACAAGGATCTCACAATCTTTACCTGATACGAATCATAATGATGACACAAGTTAATTTTTGCCACATACTAGGTGTCTCACAACAACTCTATGAGGCAGTTTCTATTGTTCTCTCTACTTTATAGATAAAGAAATTAGGGCACAAGAAGGTAAAGGTCTTTCCTTTGATCCCACACTTAGGGTTTGAATATGAGCATCCTGTTGTCTGACTCTCTGTGCCCGTAAGCACTAGGCAATGTTGCCTCCCAACCGTTAGAAAAGACTGTTTTGTGTGACCTTATGTCTGTTCTGATAATGATGACTATGCAAATTTTGTAACACCAGCTAGATAGACACACATGCACTATTGGAGGGTAGGCCCTTATTCAATACAGAATGAGTCTCTAAGTCTGCAAAATCTGATGATGGAATCAAGTGGGACAAGAACCGTATCTAACGACTGAATTAACTAAGATACTCTTTTCCAGTTACACAACAGGAAATATGTCTGTAGTCTGGGAGACTGAGGTTTGTCCTCAACACTCAACAACAGGGACAGAGGTGGGTCACTGTAGTGTGTGCTACTGATTGCTGTGTCCCATATCTGGGTATTGAACTATGGCTGGGCTTCCACCTAGGCCTTTTGAATTTATTTTAAAATCGTTTTTTTTAAAGATTTATTTATTTATTTATTTATTTATTATTTACATGGGGGGAGGGGCAGAGGCAGAGAGAGAATCCTCAAGCAGACACCCTGAGATCATGACCTGAGCCAAAACCAAGAGTCGGCCTCCTAACTGACTGAGCCACCCAGGCACCCCTATTTTAAAATTATTTTTAATATGATTTATATTCCTGGATGAGCTATGTTCTGTGAACAGCAAACTCTGCATCCTAGGTATCGTTCCATTTCCCAGAGGGCCTAGCACAGTGATATAAATATGGGTAATATTCTATATATACTTATACAAGCAACATTAGAGACTGATTTGGTACATAGGCCTTTGTTTTCCATCTCTCTGAATAGCTTCCTTATTATTAAAAGTCTTATTGTAGTGCTACTTCTTCTATGAAACTTTTAGAGACAACAGTAGCTCATCCTAGCCCCCTTTTTTGGAAACACACAAATTTATACTGTTGATTGCCCTTCTTGGGGATGGGTCCCCAAACTGGCAAACATTTATTAAGCACTTACTAGATGCCCAGCACTGTTCTAAATACTTTCAATGTATCTGCACATCTGATAATCACAACAATCCTCTAAAGAGGTATTATTATTATTATTATTATTATACCCATTTTACAGATGGGTTAATTGAGGCACAGAGAAATAAAATAAGTTACCTCAAGGTGTAAAGTTAGACATGGCAGAGCCAGGAACCACACCTGAGATTTTTAATACAGACCCTGAGCCATTAAGTACTGTTACATTACCTCCCAGAAGCCAAGTGACTTCTGAAGGCTCACAATGGAATGGGGAGGTTAGCTGGAGGTGAGGACACTGGGAAAAGATACCGCCTTGAAGAAGTCCAGCAGTGAAGAAGATAGAATGGTGGGGGTAGCTGAAAGTTTGTTTTGCTTTTTAGATGAGAGGTCCTGAAGCATCTTTCAATGCTGATAGGTTAGGAGCAGGGCCAAGGCTGGGGATGTAGGAAAGGGAGTGGGAATAACTAAGCAGAGTGCAGTCCCTCACCCAGCTCACCCTGTCTCAGCCCAGGAGGCCGTCCTCACTTACGTGGACCACGGCAAGAGTCTCCTCTCTGGTGTCCTACTGCCTACTCCCACTTCTTATTTCACCAACCAGCACGGTTCCTTTCTAAAATGAGAAGCTGCTTGTGTCACTCCCTGGCTTAACATCTCCACCAGTGTTCTCATTTCTCACACGATAAAGTCTAACCTCCTCCATCTGACTCCATACATCCTCCATGATCCGCCCTTGCACACTCTGTCTTCACAGTTCACGCAGGAAGCTGAACGTCCCCTCCTCTGACCTGTTCTGCACTGAGCTACTTTTAGTTCCCCATTGTCTTTGGCTAAGGAAGCTATTCTCCCTGTTGTCTGCCTATAAAATCACTCATATTTTAAGAACCACATCAAACACCACCCCCTTCATAAAGTCTTTTCTTTCTCCCCAGGCAGAATTAAACATTCCCTTTTGTGTCTCCTTGTGTGTATGCTGCGTATACTTCTATCATAACAACTGTAATGTTTTATTGCTCTGATTTGTTTGCATGACTGACTTTCCCTACTAAACAGAAAAGTGTTTGAGAACAAGGACAACTCATTTAGCTTCAATATTCTCAGTGTAACCAGCACATAGTAGGTGCCCATGAATTAGTTGTGAGTAAATTAATAAATGAATGCGTATTCAAAAAAATCTAGAAAAATATCGTGTTGAATAATGTGAGGAGAGGAAAATATGATGAAGACATTTTTTTTCCTCCTCTAAAGAGCTGAAATAATGTACCTGGTTTATAAAAAAATCATTCTTCTTTCAAGAACATCCTGGTAACTGTCTCAATAAGTGAAGGACATATATTAGAAAGGTATTACACTTGCTGTTGACATTTCATTTCCTGTCTTTTTTATGTGCCCATGCAGCTGCACTAACCTCGCTCTTACAATCCCAGTGATTGGGAAAACCATTTCTATGCATAAAGTTCCTGCGTGAACAAGTGTGGGATAGAGTAGGTGGCTGTAGGTGATGTAGTTGATGGCCATCCGGGTGAGTCCCCCAGCCTCACCACTCTTGGCTATGGATGCCCACAGAAATCACCGGAGGAGTTTCATACTGTACCACACAGTATTCCGTTTCTAGGAATAGCATATTCTTTGCATAATTATGGTGATGCATTTTGACATCCTTTAATTTGACCAGCAATTTAATCCTCCAGTGGAGGAGGCCAAAATTGTATGATTAGCCATTTCATGGCTGTGAAAGCCCAAAAGGTGGTTAGTGATGGAGCCAGAACAAGCATCTCGCCATTCTGGCTTCCATTCTGTTTTCTTCACTATGCAATATGACTTTCCAAATGGGAGCTGTATTGGGAGGGAACCCCACTGGCTAAATTATTTAGATAGTAAATATCTCTTGGCTTAACATGATAAAGAAAGATGTTCTTTGTGCTTTTTTTTCCCTCAAGTGCTCATACCTGAATTATATGAGGATAGAATATTTCTGTATGACTGGCTACCATAAAAATTGTCATTATTTTCACCATTGACATCACTGTCATCATCACCTTTGCTGGCAATTTTATGCTATTTCATAATTCCAGCAACACTTCCACTTATATCATGTTCACGAAAGCCCTGTGTGATAAATATTGCAGTTATGGTACCCATTTTATACATGAAGAACTCCAGTCTCAGATTTGTTAATATCCTCAGCTGGTGAGTGGCATGGCTTGGAATGGATCTCAGATATTCTAACCTAAATTGCATGCTCATTGAATATACATCTTTTCTGGCATCCTCTCTGTGGCATAAAGAGATCTCCTTTATGCTTAAATCATGGAACTCTAGAAAAATCCTTTTGTTGAGCACCTATTACAGGCAAACGTGTATGCTAGACACCGTAAGAAATCTCAAGACGAAGAGGACACAATTCTTGTACCAAGGACACTTACGTGTTGGGGGAAAACTAAAAATGGGGCAAAAAGAACAATCTTCAAATTAAAAATAAGGGCAATTATAGCAGGAAAAAGATAAATCCTACTGAGATGTGTATAGCACGGACTGTGGAAGTTAAAAGGAAGTAGCAGTCCATTGTTTCTTAGAGTCATGGATCTTTGGGAATGGATGAGATCGTACAACATTGACTAAGTTCCTCAAGGGTTTCAGATCTTCCTATGGCTCCGCACTCTCTATATTATAAAATCCCCCAAACTTGAGGCTTCCACCTCCTGGCTTCTCTACTATCCCCAATTCCTCTCACACTGTGAGAAGGCTCTAGCTGTACAGCATTTCTTACCTCCCTAATCAGGACACATAGAACACATATTTTTCATATTAAGTGCCATTGTATACTCTGTTTCCTTTGCCTATAATGGTCCATTCTTGACCTTGTCTTTCTTAGAAGTCCCAGCATGAGTGTGACCTTCTCAAAGGCAACTTCCAGCAATGCCCAGGAGAATTAATGTTTCTCTCTTTACATGCCACTCTACATTGTCTCTCCTTCCAGAATAGAATTTTTGGTCATCTATTTGTTTCCTCTCCTAGAATACGAGTTATTCGAGCTATTTGAAGTCAGGGACTAAAACCTCCTTGATTTTTATAAACACATCACTGAACCCAGTGCTGGTCATATGTATGTTGAATGAATAATGAATAGATCCTGTCAATAGTAGAGGGCAACTCTTTCATTAAACCAAACACATAGTTTCAAATATAGAAATTTCCTTTACATTAGCCCTGAGAGGCAGTGATTTCTCCTTTACTTTAATCCCTGCTGATATATGAGCTGCTACTGCTCCAAAGCAAACAATAAGCCCACAGTGTTTTGTAGTTTCTCCACTACAATCATATCCACGACACCCTCTAAAATAACTAAAAACAGTAATTATGATCTTCCTAAGCTCTTCCTCGTCTAGAATAAACAGCCATTTTTCACTCAATTATTTCAGATATGACATGGCTACACACATTTTGGCTCCTCACTCTCTGGTCTAGGTGCACTTAGTCAGCGTTCCATTTCAAATGGATTTCCTGGGGTCTGCTTGTAACTCTCCCGAACACTTCATAGAAACAAGGAGAAAAAAGTCAGAATTGGCCTGGAGCTCAGAGCCGCCTTAACATTGGGAAAGGCTCAGAGGAGTCTTCTAAAAGTGAGAAGGGTAGATTATTATATTGCATTATTAATAAGCAATGGATATGCATTTATTCATGTATGGTTGGCTCTACCTTTTCAACATTAAATTACTTTCTACCTTATGAAAACTTAGTTCCAAATGCTTTTCTGAAGTGCAAATTGTCCAGGGAGAAAAGATGGTTCTGTTAGGTTGGTATTCGAGACCAGCCCTAGGAAAAATAGCAAAGCAGATGAAGATTTTTCTTGGTACCTTTCCATCCTAAATTAAAAAGAAAAGAACAAAAAAGAAAGAAAACTCACTTTACTTTGCTGAGGGATCAGGGGCCTCATTTTACTTCTGTTGTGCATCGTTCCTATGGCACTCTGTACGCACCCCAACTATGACACACGCACACCGTGCTTCATTCTGGGGGAAGGATGGGATAGGCATATGCCGCAGTAACAAAGGACCCCAGATCTCTGTGACTTAACACATGACAATTTATTTCTTGTTTATGCAAATCTGACATAAGCCCAACAGCACCACAAGGCAGCTATCTTCCAAGTGGTAACTTAGCAACCCAGGCCGCTTCCATTTTTTTTTCTCTGCCATCCCAACACACAGGCTCTGCAGCCACACCAAAGGGGAAGAGAGGCTGCAGGGTTGCCTACCAACAATTAAATTCTTTTGCCTGGAAGGGAGATTTATCACTTTTCACTCACAGTCCCTTAACCAGAACCAGTCACCTGGCTGCATCTAATCATAAGGAGGCAAGGAAGTGTCAGAGAATTCACAAATATTTGGTAAGAAGTAACTACCCATGCCTCACTCTTGAGCTCTAGCCCCTGCCAACGCAGAGCTGCACAGGAAGAAACACTAAAACAAATCCTATAAATCAAATGAAAACATGAATCAAATTGAAACTTTGCTTACTCAAAACCAGACTTACAGAGCCTCCAATGTCTGAAACACTGAGAGGTGTTCTTGTGGAGGGAAGAGAAGCACCAAAGTGGTTTCTGGCATGCCATTTTCTCCTGCATTACCGTGGCCAAAGCAAGGCACCTGACCTGGCCCAGATTCATAGGGGGCAGGGAGGGCAGTCCTTCCCTTTTTGGGAAGGAGGAGTAGGGCATTTGAGAACAGGTCTAGGACCACACTGCCATGCCCTGTGATGGAGAGGGTAAGGATGAAATGTCTGCACTTTTGGAGGGTTACTAGAGAAGGTAATTGAGTGGCCCATGGACGTTAGTCTTCTATTTGTTGGCAGCATGGTGTCATAGAAAGCACTGTGGGTCAGGTATATTCTGTTTCTGCTAACTTTACCCAAGTCACTTACCTTTTTTCTAGACAAATCATTTAGAATCTGGATCTTATTTTCCTTACCTATTAAAAGATGGAACAAACCTAGATAATCACTAAAGATCTTGTCATCTTTAAAATTCTGAAATTCCATGTTTTTGTATTTTCTTACCATTTAGTTATCAATTTAGCTTTTCTTTTCCTTCCTTCCTTCCCTCCTTCCTTCCTTCCTTCCTTCCTTCCTTCCCCACTTCTTTTTATCCTAAAAACACATCCTGAATCCTACCACACATTGGCCTCTAAGTGAGATACACTGAAAGATTGAAAGATGCTCAAGCTTCATGATGCTTACTGCTCAAAAAAGAAAAGAAAAGAAAAGAAAAGAAACTGGATATGCACATGAATAATCCCAGTGCTTACCTCAAAACAGAGCACAAAGTACAAGCATACCATTCACTGGTGCTTCTGAAAGTAACAAATCTGCACTTAGACAATCAGGAAAGAATCCATGGTGAATGCCAAGATTTGAAAACAAGGTGAAGGTTCTCTTGACGGGGAGACCCCCAAAAGCAGAGCAAGAAAGAGTCTCCATCAGAAGGCACCAAGAAATGGACCAAATCTTGCTTTAGAGGGATACCAGGCAGTCAGACTGAGAGGCTGGGTGGACTCAGAGTGTGGGGAACCTGAGAACGTTATCAGGAAGTGGCCTGGGGACCCCTACCAGTTTTATAAGGGAAATACCATGATGAGAGATGTGGAAGCACTGATGTAAATATTTAACAAAAGAAAATAATAAAAATGTTAAGAATGGAATGAAGAAGGGAAATTGGGGTCATTTAGAGCAGAAATATATTTTAAGGGACTTACTGCCTCACGTGTGTGTGTGTGTGTGTGTGTGTGTGTGTGTGTGTGTGTGTGTGTAGGTATCCCTTAAGGAGCTATGATGGTTACTTTTGCATGTCAATATGGCTAGGTTATGATGCCCTGCCAGTTCATCAAACAGAGGTCTAGCTATTGCTGTGAAGGTATTTTGTAGATGTGATGAGCATTTACATCAGTTGATTTTACGTAAAGGTAATGACCCTCGATAAAGCGTGTGGGTCTCATCCGGTCAGTTGGATGCCTTCATAGTAAAGCACTGAGGTCTCCCAGAGAGGGAGGAATTCTGCCTCAAGATTATAAACTAGAAATGCTGTTGAGTTCCCAGCCTGTTGGCCTGCCCTACAAACTTCAACTTTGCCGGTCCCCATAATAGCATGAGTTTATTCCTTAATATCTCTCACTCTCTTCCTCTCTCTCTCTCTCCTCCTTCACCCTCATCGGTTCTGTTTCTGTTTTTGTTTTTTGCTGGAGAACCTTGACTGAAAGAGGCGGTAAGGGAGACACAAAGAGGGAATCTTGCATCCACTGCCCTGAGGGCAAACCCAATTACGTCCTCACATCCTTTGCGAAAAGTGACAGATAGGATTTAAATTGTTCTTGGTAAGTGACGAGGATCAATTCCAGAAACATCATTTCTCACCAGAATCCCCCCTCTTCTGCACAGCACTCTGCTGAGGCAAATACTTACTTTGCTTTTCTTTCATTGTCTTAAAGTGCTCGCGGAACCTTTCTCTATTTCAGTGTTTACATGCTTACATCCTATCCCTCTCACCGAATCGCGGTGTCAGGTACAAAGTTTCCCCCTCCCCAACCCAGTTCTGGAAGACGTGTGTCTGCGGATGGGGCTGGAGAAGAACAGTTGAGCTCCTGGACAGACGGCGCCTGGAGCTCTCCCCAAGCGAGGCGTTGGGGGGGCACCGGCGGCGCTGGAGGGGACTCTGCCTGCCGTTCCTCCTGCCTGTCTGCAGTGGCTCACAGAGAGGAAGAGCCATCTGTCTAGGTGTAGCGCAGAACCACTCCGACTGTTTCCCATGAGTACCCTCATTTCACTGCGTGCCGCATAAGTGATATGACTGACAACTGAGAAGCTCGCCCAATCCATTTCCACAGACACTTCAATTTGGACCACAGTATAATCATACCCCAGATCAGATTGAACAGTTTCCTCCTGTCTCTCAAGTAATGAATATTCAGACACAAAAATGATCAATTTAGCATATGTTCTTTGTCTGTCTTTGCCTTTGTTTGCAAACTTCTCGGAGGCAAATGTGTTAAGAAAATTTGTAGGAAAGGGTGCCTAGATCAGGAGATTAGAATGGTCTCTCTTTTTAAAAATAGATTCTTCATTCTACATGTCATACCAAGGCACTGTGAAAAGCAACATAACGAATTAAAAGATTTTTGGTGTTCAAAACCTTATGCAAGTTATCTCGAGGTGTTTTCTTGGGACCTATGTTGTTTGGAGCTAGTCAGGTTCTGCTTCTATCCTGTTGTAAGAAAGTAGCGTCTATGTTACGAAGTATCACAGTACCAGGAGCAGAGCGTGGTCTTACTCCGCTCTGCTGAATTAGTGACAACTTAATGTCGCAGTGGAGAATGCTCTGTTTGGATGGAATGCTGAGAGAAAAGGTTTGAGTGAGGTGTGTCTGGAAACACTCTTCTTTATTGTCTGTCACAGAAGACTTACTTCCAGATTCCTTATCAGGAGCAAGTTTAATCTCCCTGTTTGTCAAAGAGCAACAATAACAATAATATTTTCTCGGTTAAATAAAGGGGAGAAAAGAAGTCATATTTCTGTATGATTAGTTTATGTCTTATTTAGATCCCCATCCAAGGGTATAAAAGCCCCAAAGTCTGAAGCAGGCTTTTAATAGGACAGTCTTATTTTTAAGGCATTCCACAGTACCTAGAGGACAGAGTTAGCCTAAAACATCAATACAGGGGAATAGAGAAGTTTTGGAAAAAGTTATCAGAACTGAGTTTGCCCATATGGTAATATGGCTTTTGGCATGGAGGACGTTGACAGTAAGTGCTGTGCCATGCTGAACCACTAAGTTTGGCTCTGATCCTGCTAGCATTCCCTCACACTTCCTGTCCATCTCGTCAAATCTTGCCTGTCCTTCAGTGGCTTGCTGATGTCTCCTCTGAGCATTTCAGTGACTAAATCCTTTGGACGGGGTCATTTATTCATGGAGCAAATATTGTTGAGGGCTTAGTCTTAAATTCTGTCTTTTAGAAATCCACACTGCCTTCCATTCTAGTGTATAGGTGTTCTCTCATTGTTTCTTGTGTGTCTCCATGGTATACATTCTCCCTGGAGAGAGGGTGTGTTTATCTGCAACTCTGAACCTTTATGGTGAGGATCATTATCCCGGCCTATCGTTTTAATCCTGCCCCAGATCCGAGGGCCACTTGGGCTCTGGGAGAAATTAAAAAGGGGCAAATTTTCACTGGCTTACAAGGAACCAACACTGTTTGGCTCTCAGTATCTTTTCCATTCAATGACTCATTGAGATCTACCCTGTTCTAGGCAGAGGATAGAGCTGGACATACAGAAAGTGAAGATACATAGACATATTTCTTATCCAGAAAAGTTTAAATAGGCAGACAGAGAAGTAAAGGCATGATTTAAGATAATGTGGGAGGTGCTGGGGTAGCAAGGGGGTAGTCTGCAATCTCCATGGCAGTATGAGATTCAGAAATTGAGTCCACTAGGAAAATATTAATTTTTTTTGCTTCTGAGCCTAACATAGTTGGGTCTTCATGCTGTCAGATACCGTTGAAACTCCCTGTCTGATGGTCAAGATCCATACCTACTCTCTGTCTCTTGTTCCTCTTTTTTGCTTCTTCTCGTTTTATCAGTTTGGATCATAAACTTGGTTTTCTATTAGCTAATGTTTCTTGTACTCAATTTAAAATTTTCCCGAGCAGAATGATCTTGTGGCTCACACTCATGTTCCAATGCACCTGTCAATTTCATGGCACATGCCTGCTGGGTCTTTTAATTTTTTAAAATCCATCAGGATTCCAGGGATCATCCTATTGCCACATGAGCCTGTAGTATGCCTTTGGCACTGGCATGTATTAAATACAATATTTTTTGATATCTATTTATTTTACAAAGCAGAAAGATGACCAGAATTTGAATCTTATGCTGCCTATCTCCTTTTGCAATCCATCCTTATATATTAGAAAAGAGGTATAGAAAAGAACACTTAAGGCAATCATATATTATTACCAGCTGGGATATTAGCCTCCAAACCCAAGTTAAACTTTTTATCCTCTTGCACCAGATAGGACCTTGAGGACATCATTTGCTTCTTAACTAAACTAAATATAGGCCTAGGGGGTTCCTGAATGCCCCAGTCCAAAGAAACCCCTGTTCCTTTGTTCCATTTGATACCAAAAGGTTGAGGGTAGCCTAACGTAAGAGATACCACAGAATGCACTGCAGCTCACTGATATCATGAGATAAAAGAAAAGGGGAAGAAAAAAATCCACAATGCACAAAGAATCAAATGAAAGGAGAACGTGCTCCTGTCTGATTCTGTTCATATCTTCCCATTAAAATGTTTACTTGAATATGGTTATTTGGGGGCCCTTAAAGATCAATTTGTTAATGCATATCAGATTCTTTCTCCTGCACAAGGAGGCTGCGTGTGTTGAGTAGGTTAGGAGGGAGGGATTGGTAGATGGAGGGGAAAGGAAAAGAGAGTAAAGACACACTCTGCCCCATCCAAACACATAGAACAGTCCCCTCAACCTACTCACTTTGTACTGGCATAGCTACTGATGTTTCTCCTGCTTAATGTGACACCTCAGTTTCTAGAATAAAGCCAAGAATCAGGACAACAGTCAGAATGACCTCTAATAACCAACACGTTGTAAATACCTAAAATCTCCTACCCTCACAAGGTCCCTTCACTCAAGACATATTTAAATCATTTACTCATAAGTCAGAAAATACTGCCTTGTGTCCATCATTCCTTTTTTTTTTTTTTTTTTTTTACTTTGGGAAGGTTGTAAATTATTTTAGAAAACTTCAAAATAGTTCAAAATAGTTTAATACTTAAAAGAGTAAATCTTAGTTGCCTGAACAACACACATGACTGAAGTGTTTTTTTAATAGTGGTTTAAGCATCTAAAATATTGTCTGTATTGTATACACGTTGTTGCTTTGTTTAATTCTATTACAATGGTAATAAATATCTTCCATAGCGTATGTGGAATGCTAAAATCTCAGCCACCAGCTCACGGGGAAGAGCAAGACTGAAGCCAAAACCACACAGGTCGGGAGATGCACTAACTGGCACGGCCTAGACATTGAGAGCTTGTATTTAGGCCCAAAACCTGGTTCACTACTTTCTTTGGGTAAATTATCTAAGCATGCTTGGTCAGATTTACTTATGTATAAAAAATGATAATGATTATAGTATCTAACTCATGGGTTCTTATAAAATTAAGTGGAATAACGTACACGAAGTATTTAAAGCAGTGCTTGGCACAGAGGCCGTACTTAATAAATATTAGCATTTTCACTGGATTAGCTCCTGGGGAGCTAGCAGCATCCATTGCGATGCTCCAAGATGTGTCATTATCTCAGGCTTGATTTAGGCCAATATCCATATCTGAGGGTGTCCAGCCTTGCCTGCTGGGGTACATAGCAGGAGATTCCAGGCAGAGGCCATAATCACAATCAGGTGGATGGCGGCACTGTGGTTCCAGATGGTCCTTTGGCAGAGGGTCACATCCATGGCTAGAAATAGAGGTGATGGGGTCCAAACCCCAGGGGATGGTAATGAAATTTTGAATAGGAATCCAAAGTGAATACAATGGTATTTCGCTGAAGGCTGTGGCTTGGTAAACAAACAGATGTCTCAGGTTCACTCCCCATACACCAAGTACCAACCATTGGCAGTTGAGGATAATCACACTCCCCTCTGTGTCCTCATGGTGATAATATAATGATCTCAATTGTGGGGGTGGTCAAGATTGGCTCAAAAATAGATTGGGCTAGAACTGCAGTTTAAAGTATCTTCAGGTGAGTGATTTGGGAAAAAGCCATTTTAGGACATACAGTGGTATTTCAAACATTGTTTCATATCTTTCTCAGTTCAAAAATGTCAAGGTTGAGATTGAGAATACTATCCCCAAAGCATGAAATTTATAAGTGATGGAGCCATGCATAGAACCTTCCTCTTCTCTTTCAGGACAGTCAACTGCTTCTTTTAGTAGTGGCATCGCCACAACTATGGTTTTATGTATATTGAATATTCCAGTTGGAATGTAAAGTGGATGATGTATTGAACTACTTGTACCTAGCCAAGATTGCTGCACAATAGTGCGCCATCAATGATTATTGATTAATGTATAGATTACTTTAGTACAGTCTAATTACCTCATATAACTGTGTCCACTTGTGCATGTAATAATTATTGCTTGAAGAGAATGGTGATATTTAAAATTTTTAAATGTGAAGATTGCGTTGTAGTTGTAGGGTAATAGAAGCAAAGTATATTTATAATGAAAATACTCTCCAATACTTTTCTTTAAATTCTTTAATTTAGTCCATATTTTATGGGTCTAAATGTGTAAATTATCCTGTATGTCTCATTAAATTCTGATGGCATTATGGAGAAAAAATAGTCATACATTTACCTTTCTAGTGGGGAACATAATAAATTAAATCCCAAAGTAGGAAAAACAGGCACATATTTAAGATTGTTTCAGATAATGTGTGATAGAGCCATTGTAGACGCTTGTAATGGGTTGGGGTTTTGCTGTTGTCTTCTTCTAGTTTAGGTAGAAAGAAATAGACTCTATATTGACCTCCCAGAATCACACCGGTGGCATTTTACCTCCATCAAGGACAGGCAGTTACTGAATCAGGAAGCCAGAGTCAATACCACTTCTTCCCCATCAACTCTGCTTTGATGCACCCTAGCAAAATGGGTTCTCTGTACACTTATTTTCCTTACATAATTTCATTACAAATCAGTTTTGTAAAGAAGCATCTGATTGGTGTAGAACCTAAAAATATTTTCACTCCAGCTTCATGGAAGCCAGAAAATACAGCCTTAGGTATTTTTTTTTACTATAATTCTATACTGGAAAATCAGAATTTACACTACTTGGAAACAATCAAACTGTTGAGTGGTATTTTGAACAGTCTTGAATGTTGAACAGCTACTTCAGATGTCAAGGGAATATATAGGCATTAGGCATGTTTTATCATTATGTTTTATTTTATGCTCAACAGAACATCCTTTAAAAGTCCATTTCTGTCTTTATCATGCATTGGACTAGATAGATTGTGCATATCTAAAATCTGCGTGAAAATTTTCAATGAAAGAAAACCAGTTATCACAGTGTTCTTTTGTTACTGAATGTCTCCAACAGCGCCCTGAAAGAATCAGGAATCTGGATGAGACTCATCCACTTCTGAAACCATGTGGCTTCTGATTATGTCACCATTACATAATTCACAAACTCAACTCCAGAATCTTGGTTTTGATTATAGACAAGGAAGTATGGTAAGTTGAAAAGAACATATATATGCCAAGTCCTTTCTTATTTATATTATTTTAGCACTTGAAAATATTTCTGTATGTATACACAAAGCCACAGAGAAGGTCTTTAGTAATTTTGTTAGCCTATCATTTGCAAATTATTCACACAATGTAACACAACACAAATACAATGCAATAAAAAAAACAGAGCTTTAAAAGTTGATGTTAATAAAAAATTAACATCTGTAGCTTGATTAGTCAATTCTTATTTATTGTAGCCACATGTCAAATACTATGTTTAGATGGATGCCCATATTTTATATAAAATTATTTACATCAGTGGCTCTCAGATAGGAGGTCCAGGATGTGGAGGCAGTTTGGGGCATTGTGACATGACATAACAATAATAACGGGATAAAAGTAAAACAAGGGTGAGGTCAAGGAAATGTAGGTAGTGAAACTAAAACATGAATGATATGCTGATAACAATATTGGTAATAAACAGGAACAAATCTGGTTCTCTATGTTTTATCAATCAGTGTGAAGTGAAAGACCAAACCATGTTACTTAGACAATTCATAATGTCAGATACAGTAGAGTTGATGGAATCCAGCATCAAAGAGGCTCATCAGCACCACAGTGGTTGATCAGGAAAGATCTAATATGAAATGATGAGGTCTCCACACCATCACCCAAATATGGGATTTCTAAGGTTCCAGATAACGGTAGCCATCTGTGTGACTTTTCCAGTGGCAGCAAGTAGAAAAGTCCTCAGGCCTTTGGGAGGGTAAATATGAATTAGGATAAAAACTGGAAATGGGGCCCTTCCTAAAGCTGGATCTGCCTGGAATGGAAGAAGGAAGGCAAACAGCAACAAGAGACACAGATGATTACTACTCCTCCACATGCTATCTGCACTCTCTTCTTTCTCTTTGTATTCTTTCTATTACAAATCCAAAAATTCTAATGCAACGTCTACAGGAACACCTTGAAGAAAACACAAAATCTATCTGGGCAATATCCCTTACTAATCTGCCTTCATAGAGACAGGGTAAGAAGGAAGAGGAATCCTGATTCAAGATCTCTAAATGAATATTTTACAGCTTCCCTTTATATATCCTACCCCACTTCATCCGGCAAACATACGGAGCTGTTACTTTCCCTTTGCTCACAGGTTCCTGTCTTTTCCACTTATCCAAATCCCACCCAGCCTTCTTGACTCAGCTCCCATCTCAGCCATTCTACTCTTTTCTTATCTAGTTCACACGCTTGAGCTCTACCTCTCTGCCAAATTTTTAGAGCATTTAAAGTCTGTAGCTTACAATTCAATACTTAATATATCATCTAGTCTTTGTTGTTGTTTCCTGTATCTTAATCCTCTTACTCTGCTTAGCAAAATTGCAAATGATACAAAGCTGTTTGAGATAGCTAATCACAGAAAATACAAATTACAATAGGCAGGAGTAATGGGTGCAGGATACCATGCTAAAATTTGATAGGAACGAATGAAAAGTCTGACCTTGGCCAAGGACAATAAATAGTATGCCACAAACTGCCAAGCATGATTAACTCAATTCTGTGCACTTTAGGTCCATTAAAAAAATAATAAAATGATAAGATTCTGTACGTAGGAGTGAAAATGGAGTTGCATGTATAGAATAGTAGTAACATACTAAAAACTGTCCCTGTATAACAAGGAACTAGATCTTTCATCTATTCATTTATTTTTATGCATTCATTAAGCATTTGTGATGACCTCAGATGTGCCTCACATTAAGCTGAAAAAAAAAAATGAGCTGCCTCTCTCCTCAAGGATCTCACACATTGCTATACAAACTGTATACAATACATTGGTGTACAATATGGGGAGCAGAAGATACAGGCATGTTCAGAATGCCAGTGAAAGCCAAAGCTCAATCTTAGTGATCAACAGGCAAATTATAGTGGATAAGGGGTCCATGCAAACTGAGACTGATTCCAGGATGCACAGTGTTTGGAAAGAACAAGGGAGAAGGTGATCCCCCAATCCTCATGCAGGCAGACCAGAAGAGGAACGCTGTTAACGTCTCAATAACACACATTATGAAAAGGATTAGGGAATTATGGTGTACTCTGAAAGGGGCCACATAAAGTTTAAAGATAAGGGGAATGAGTCCTGTAATGACAAATGACAAAAGAACAAAAGAAAGAAAGAAGAGATAAAGATGATTATACTTAGATACTTGAGGGAAGTATCTAGGGATACTTCCTAGATATCCCTAGGGAACATCTAGGGAAGTAAGGAAAAGGGTTGGACTTGTTCCATGTAGGAAAAGGGTTGGACTTACTCTGAAAACATATATAGGGCAAAATGGGATGTGGTGGCAGAATGGTAAGGAGGCAGATTTTGGCTAAATAGTAAGGAGAATGTTCTAATAGTAAAAGCTGTCCAAAATGAGAACATGTTGACTTGGGAAGGAAAGTCCTCAAGCAAATGACCCGCGTCCAGCTGAAATTTGATTGCATCATGTTTAAGCTTCTTTCCACATCTAATAATGATGAAGATTTTGATTATGTTTATTATAATTAAATATTTATTTCCATAGTACTTACTGAGAATCTACTCTCTTCTGGGCACCATATTAGGTAACTTATATTTAGCTAGGGTATTATGTGATTGTTGAAATGGGACACTGGCATCACTGATGGAAAGATAGCAATAGACCAAATTAAAGGATATGGGGAAGGCAACTCAAAGGAGGCACATCCTCCCAGAGGAGGGACAGACTTTCTAGGAGCCCTAATGTTCCCCATCAGGACACTGAGCTGCTGATGCTACCACTAGAACAGTTTTTAAGCTCTATCCCCTACTCCCCGGCAGCTGTAGAAACTCTGTGAGGGTAAATCTGCCCCCCAAGGGCAATGGAGTGGTGCAAAACAACCCTAGAGTTTGCTACTTGAGAGTGTGTATCAAAAGGTGATTGCCCTAGATAGAGTCTGCTGCCTTAAGCCAACCTTGGCTTCAGGCTTGGTGATTTCACAGGGAGAGTGGCCTGGGACACTGACAGAAGGGACAGTCGGAGACTAGATTCCAGGTCCTGCAAAATCGCAAAATCTCAAAGGCCTTTTTAAAACCTTTCAAATGCAGATATTAATGAATCAGACCAAGTACCAAAAATGGCTAGTTTTCCCAATCTTTTAGGAATCAGATTCTGTATTTACATACATAGAAAAGGTATCATAATTACATATATCTACATTAACTTGAATGAAAACACATTGATTTGTGACAATTTCTTACATTCCTCCCTATACGTGCTACATGGTGTGAAAGCCCGTGCCCCCTTCTTATTCATTCTTGCAATGGACTGCTTTGGTACCGAGAGCATTGCAGACTGGGGCCCCATTCCTAGTGTGCACAAGGGTCAGCAGAATATTAACAGAAGAGAAGCACAGGGAATCCCAGAAATGGTAAGCGAATGTTAGCCCCCTGTATGAATACTAAGAAACAGTTAAGAAACAAGATGAGCAACCTTCATTACTACTATGACACCCCCAGGGTGCAGGAACCTGAAGCTACCAATGTAAGACCTGATTTCGAACTGATTCTGGATTATCTACAATGTAATTAAAATTATAGCCATAGCCCAAGTCTCTGTAGCTATAACAGTGACAGAAGATAATGGAATTGCATCATTAAAGTGCTAAAGTTCACCCCAAAGATGCCATAGACAAATCCTAAAGTAAGCCAACAGACTGGAAAAAGGTATCTGAAAAACAAATAAACAAGAGTACTATCTATTGGGTAGAAGTTTACTAAATACACACTGTGGCTGAAAAACAAATATTTGGCCCACTTTGAGGCAAATATCCTAGAATCAATTTCTTAGGTAGATGATTAAATCTGAGTTCTTGGCAAAAATAAATGAATGTGGCAATTTACTCACTAAGAATTTGAATGGTCGGCTTTAAAAGTTTGACATCATAGTGCGGAAACAATCATTTCTCTGTACAACTGGCTACTAACAGCTTCTCCAGGCTCAGTGATGCACTGAAAAGGAAGTGTATGTGCCTTGGACATGTGATAGCATCACTGATGTATTTACACACACCAGAACATAAATCAGGGGCCAAAAATCAGTAACATTTCTAGGAGGACTTCTTCTTTCAAGCTTGGGCGCATCTCAAAACTCTCTCAATTTAAGATTTTGAAAATTGTCTCTAAAATTTTTTTCAGTGATGCTTAAAATTTTGGCCTCCATAGACTCAAAGGTGGATAAGGAATTGTCTTGTTAATGTGTACTTTTAAAGAATGCTATTTTGAAGTTGGATGAGTGAGAAGAAAATTTGTTTGAGCTTTTTTATTCCCCTCCTACTCTTTCCTCTACTCTTTATATTCCTCACTATGTCGAGATCAAAAATGATTTATCATGGATATTGTTGCACATGATTTTGCAGTTTTTCCTCCTTATGACATTTAGAGGTGGCAGAGTTGAAAATCTGCTTTTAATTCATCTTTATAAGATATAAAGTCTTCTCAAATAGGACTTTTTTCTTGAAAGACTCTTGGCCTAAGCTGAATTAAATAACTAAAAATTAAATATAGCTCTTAATGCTTCTAAAGATTAGCATTGTGATATAATCTAATTTCTATTATCCTGCCTTTTTATTAGCATTTAAATTTTTATAAACATTTGCTGGCTCAAAACGGATATTATGTTCTTGTTAATGTTATCTATCTAATGCACTCTCTCTTATTCATAGTAATTGCTAATATTGTTTAACTATTTGAAAGTTCTTAATAATTTTTGTACATTAAATTAACAGTTTTCAAAATCAACATTAATTATTTCAAGAATTTTATTATTGTAATAAATAAATATGCTTATATTTCAACTGCCTAAAGAAGCCTAGCCCATGGAGGTTTTCATTCTAAGTTGTATCCAGAATGCTTGCTTAAATTTGAAAATGGATATTAATGAACGTTCAGATGTCAACAGTCAATTCAAGGGCCACACCTTGTTCATATCCTTGATATCACTGTGCTAACTAGAGATGATGGAAATGTGTGTGACCACATTGCCATGGACCAAGGTGCCAAAAGGAGGTTATTTGGCTACTTCGTCTTTCAAAGGCTGAGGCTGAAACTAAGTATCATATTTTTTCCTGAATACTGAAGCCAAAGTTAAACTTCAGGGCATCCCTACTTCAAAAAGAATTCCTCCATAAAATTAAGAAGAAGAAAACCAGCAGAAAAATGGCCCAAGTCTATAAATAATCCCTAAAGTGGAAACTTGAATCATTGATAAACCTAGGAAAAGTTGCTTACCCCTGCCAGTGATTGGGTCCTGAAGATTTAGACAGCAGTGGGCTGCCATATCACACCCAACAGGTTGGGAGAAAAAAAATTAACAGTGAAGATCAAACATTGGTGAGAATACATGTAAATGAAAAGCCACAAGCAATTTGCTAATACAAGATAAATGTAGAGTTTCATATACTTGAGGATGAGAAGACTCATTTTTAATCTATCACAGGGAAACATTTGCACATGTACACTAAGGATAATGTGAGAGTTGTCTTGTATCCAATACAGAAATACTATACAGTAATGAAAAAGAGTAAATGGGATCTACTTTTATTAAATATAAAAAGAAAATAAAATCAAGCTAGAGAATGGCAACTGAAACAATATAATGTTTGTGTCATATTTTAAAAGATGCCACACATGTCTTTTGTGGCTATAGACACAGAGTAAATATATAAAGCAAATGCTTAGGAAGGTTACATAACAGTTTTAAGATGGTGATTACCTCAGAGAAGGAAGCCAAACAGAGCTATTCTATTTTATTACTTATGAAATAGGTTTGAAAAAAATCTCTGGAAAGCAAATAATAATATTGCCCTCTTTTTACAGATGAGGAAACTAAGGTACAGAGAAGTGATGTAACTGCCCCAAGACTGCACAAGTAATTTGGGGTAAAGCAGACAGCTGAACTAAAGCTATCTAGCTCCAGTGCCTATGCCCTTAAGTATTACACTACATTGTGCTGAATTGTTAAGTGTTTCAGTAGATACTGAAAAACCCAACTATTTCCATTACTCAGCTGGGAGGTGATATGAACTCATTTC
Source organism: Callorhinus ursinus (assembly GCF_003265705.2). Lineage (NCBI taxonomy): Eukaryota > Metazoa > Chordata > Mammalia > Carnivora > Otariidae > Callorhinus > Callorhinus ursinus. Next base: position 33,018,496 of record NW_027397073.1, read on the forward strand.
TAACTGACTCAAAACACCTCAACTAATAGTATCCCCATGGTCCCGGAGATTTAAGAGAGGAGGGATATCCAAATATTTAGCTCAAATGAAGGAAGATACTCCTACAAAGGAAATAACAATTTACTGTGTGCCATAAAGTCTAAGGATTTCCCATACAACCAAGTCAACCCCGGGATTTGGCTGCTCTGGTAATCAGTGTTTCTGTGTAGAAACTCCAGCCTGGCCTTTCTCAGAACATTTATCTGACCTGTATTCGGAGAAAAATCAGTTAAGGAGTTGGGAAAATAGGGGCTCCTGGGTGGCTCAGTTGGTTGAGCCACCATCTGCCTTTGGCTCAGGTACTGACATCAGGGTCCTGGGATAGAGCCCTGCATGGGGCTCCCTCTCAATGGAGAGTCTGCTTCTCTCTCTCCCTCTGCCCCTCCCCCTGCTCATGCTCTCTCTCACTTATTCTCCCAAATAAATAAATAAAATCTTAAAAAAAAGAAGTTGGGGGAATAGGGAAAAGTATTCTAATTTTGTGAGATTTAAAATCTAACAATCAGCATTGAGACCTCACTAATTCAAAGAAATCTGCTAATGTCAATTCAAAACAAGAGCAAGAAACAGAAACTTGCAGTCAGAGGATAATGTCGCGATCTCTGGGAGTCAGGACAGGAGCACATAGGAGAGAAGTGGTCACAATATAATCCATCTTCTTTCTTGTAGCTGACACTATCTTATAAAAGTATGTGTTTGTCACCCTGTCTGCTATAAACGATGAGTCATTCTTGCAAATAAAACATATATTAATAAGTTTACATGCATTCTATGTATTATACAAATCCTATGACTGATGTTCCAAGAAATAAATTTGGGAAGCAAAACAAATTCTTAAACTGGCAATGTTGACAGGTGAGTTTGTATAGTGTTCTTAATGATGCTAGGAGATCCATATGTTCTATTATTAAACACTGCCCAATGATGTTAGCTAGTATTTGAATATTTGCAATAAGCTACAGTTCTTTGTAAAGCAAACCCAATGCTTTTATAATTTAAAAAGGAAATGAGCTTTGTGGTAAGCAACATAATGGCGCCCCAAAATGCTTGCTTCCTAACTGCACAACCTGGGAATATGTTACCTTATATGGCAAACTGGATTTAGTAAGTGTGATTAACTTAAAGATCTTCAGAAGGGGCGATTAACCTGAATTATACAAGTGGGTCCAATTTAATAACAGGAGTCTTCAAACAGTGGAAGAGGGAGGCAGAAGGTCAGAGCGAAAAAGATTTGAAAATGCCGCACTGCTGGCTTTGAGGATGTGAAAGGGACCACTAGCCAAAGAATGCAGGTGGCCTCTAGACGCTGGGAAAGGCTAAGGAAAGGATGTTCCCCTGGAGCTTCCAGAAAGAATGCAGCCTTACTGACACCTTAATTTTAGCCCAATGACAAATTTGACCCACAAATTGTAAGATAATAAACTTGTGTTGTCTTAAGCCAATAATTTTGTGGTAGTTTGTTACAGTAGCAATAGGAAATTAATATAGAGTTTATATGAAACAATATGAAGATGCTTTTGAACTCACTCTTAATAGTTCAACCATAGCGTCAATGATAAAAGAAGGGAAATTTTCCACATCTGCAACATTTATCACATGCAAAGGCCAAGAATATGGAGCAGGGAATTTTCCACGTTTTCACAATTTTAGGAATAGCTGTTAAATATTTGCAGTATGTCTTCCAATGTTTTGACCTTTACTTGGTGTAAATAGTTGCTTCATTTATTTATTCCTATTATCAAATGACAATACCAGGTAGATAACATTTTATGTGTTACTAAAATATATACCTTTTCACTATATATTGGTTCATAACAATATAAAAGTAGGCATTGGTTATTTTATCTTTTCCCTTTTGTAGCAGAAAATTCTCTAAAGCTTTATATAACTGTCGTAGAAAAATGGTTCCTTGTTTATTATTTTTGTGGCTCACCATAATTGTTAAATATGTAAATAGTTATGAAAATATAGAATATCTTATGATTTCAAGAATTCCTGGGGAGTTTTGGGAATTTTGATTTACTTTTCCTGTTTCCTTTTTTTTTTTCTTTTTAGAGAGAGTGAGCACTTGCGCACACACCTGCATGGGGTGGGGTGGAGGGGCAGAGGGAGAAGGAGAGAGAATCTTAGGCAGGCGTCACACCGCCCAGAGCAGAGCCTGCCCCAGGGGGTTCCATCTCACCACCCTGAGATCGACACCTGAGCCGAAATCAAGAGTCAGATGCTTAACTGACTGAACCACCCAGGTGCCCCTACTCTTCCTGATTCCTAAACCTAAATATGTATTTAGAATTTGGCAAGACTAGGTAAGAGTGTGGAGGGGTGTGACACCTCTTAGAGATTACAGAACTAGGAACTCCTTTCTTGAGTTTATATATTCAAGGCTCTGGTCTCTAAAAAAATAGTCTGTCAGACTTGTATCATCCAGTTGGTCCTGTCAGAAAATAAATTTGAGCACTATAAACAACAAAGATGAATCGCTGGAAACCTATAGTACAGTAATGATTATAATCACATGAACTCCATCACCTCCATAGTGTAAGAACTATAGTTGAGGGGCACCTGGGTGATTCAGTCAGTTAAGTGTCTGCCTTCAGCTCAGGTCATGATCCCAGGGTCCCGGGATTGAGTCCGGCATCGGGCTCCCTGCTCAGCGGGGAGCCTGCTTCTCCCTCTCCCTATGCCTGCCACTCACCCTGCTGTGCTCTCTCCCTCTCCCTCTCTGTCAAATAAATAAACAAAATCTTTAAAAAAAATTTAAAAAAAAAGAACAATGGTTGAAACATTCCACATTTATGGTATCATTTGGTAGAACAGGGAATAATTGGAATAGATCTAATGGAGCAAACCTAATTGAATAGTTCTATCCCTGAGACAGAATTCACTGTATTATCGTTTGAGTCTCCCTATATTATGAATGGGAAAGCAGACTTGGAGTGGCTAAGTTACTTTGACACAAATTCCCCCATTTCCTACCTTATTCAATACTCTGAGCCACTCACAAAAAGTCATCACCTAATGAGATGTGTACATATTCTTTGAATTAAACATTTCTAGGATTGGAATCATTCATCATATTTCATTTTATTTCTAAGAAGTGAATGCATGTAAACCAATTGTTGGCAGATTAAAACCTTGAAGGAACAACTCTTCATATCATGTTTCTCATTATTGTGGATACGAAATCAGCGATCATCCACATGGGCAGAGATTTCAGAGACTTTCAGGAAAACGACCAACCACTGAGATGAAACTCACGGCTTAACAACTCCTTTGCCAGGGGATGCGGTGATGCCTTTTATGTTGCAATGCAGTGTATGTCGGGCATGAGTGTTCCTTAGCAGCTGAGGAGAGTATGAGGACCTCTGGGAATGGTTTCATGATAATTCCATCTCAAACACAGAAAATAAACTTCTACTCCAATGTCCTAATTAAGACTTCTGAAACTGAGATAGTGAGGGAAAAAGCAGAATCCATTCTCTTTACTTAGACATTCTGACAGAGCAGTGTAATGGAACATCTGTGGTGTAGTATGCTTAAAACAAAATCACAACCCAACAAACAAGTTTTTTCTGTAGCACCTGAGGTAGAGCCTGCCTTTTTGGACCCTGACCAGACTGTCTGGTCTTGACCAGACCAAGACAGCCCTAATCGCTCTGCATTCTCCTGGCAGTAGTTGATCGGCTCCAACCTTTGTCTTTAAATTTGAAGACCTTCCGTGTTCAAACTGATCCCTCCCTCCACTCTCCCTTGGTCTCATTCTCAAAAATAAATAAATAAATAAATAATAAATAAATAAATAAATAATAATGAGACAAATAGTATGTCCTTTAATTACAATCATTAAATTTTAGTCATGCAATATTTAAGCTGAAAGAATCTTTAGTGATTATCTGTTTCAAGCACACTCATTTTGACTCACGGAATAAGATCAAAATGCTTTTGGCATTACTGCATATTTTAATCCAGAGTCCTTTCTACGTAACAGTAAATTTCATGTTTGCCCCCTACTTTCTGCTCTTTTTCTTTATTTTGCTATATTTCAGGATGTAAAAATCCAACATGGGCTTACATCTGCATTGCTATCACATTTTATTTGAAGCCACAATCAATCTGTAGCGGGAAGGCAAAACCAAAAGCAACCCTTTGGGTAGGTATTTAATTGCACAAGAAATCAACAAAATGAGGCTTTTGTGAAGTTGTAATGGTTCAGTTTGTTACAAATCATCAAAAATATGTCAGGAGATACATTTCATGAAGTGTATTTAATTGCAATAATAAACTTTTCTGAGGTATTCTATAGAGATTATTTTCAAATTCTTGTACATATTTAAGTTACTGTATTCTCTCATGTCAAAGTTCATTCTTTTTTCCCCTAAAGTTTATTCTTCAATTAGATAAAAGTTTGCGCCCTAGCACCTTTATTCATTGTAACCAGTGCAACGCATTTCTTCTTTATAGTATTTGTCAGTCTTGTGATAATACAATTATATGTTTACCGATCTCTTTAGTGTGTCTTTATAATGTTTCATGTGGACAGAGTCTAGTCTGAAATTGTTTGTTTATTTTTGAATAATTAACACACTGTGATGGGACTGAATCATAGGCATATTAGCTAAATTTTTTCTTCAATAGAAAACCCTTTGATCTCCCTTCACACTCATAGATTTAGGAGATACATTAGGACTAATTTCAGATTCTATTGCATGACTCTGTTGTGTTAATGGAAGCAATGATATTCATCACGAATTTACTGAGCACTGATTACATGCGAGATTTGGGGTTTCAAAGAGTTCTGACTTTTTTTCAGTTTAACCATAAATTTGAAGAATGCAACAGAAAGCATATTTGAAGAATGTTATGGGTTGAATTTTGTTCCCCCCCACCAAAGAGGTATATTGTAATCCTAACCCACAGTACCTGTGAACGTGACAATGTTTGGAAATAGGGTCTTTACAGATGTAATCAAGTTAAGATGAGGTTAGACTGCATTAGGATAGGTCCTACTCCAAGATGACTGGTTTCTTTATAAGAGGAGAACAGACACAGACGCATATAAAAGAGAATGCTGTATGAAGACAGAGGCAGAGATTAGAGTTAGACATCTAGAAAACAAGAGACACCAAGGATTACCGGTGACCACCAGAAGCAAGGAGAGAAGCAGGAAAAAGATTCTCCCTTCCCTCCTGTGGGAACCAACCCTGCTGACATCTTGTTTTCAGACTTCTAGCCTCCAGAAATGTGAGAAAATAAATTTCTGTTTTTTAAGCTGCCAAGCTGTGGTACCTTGCTACAGCAACTCTAGGAAACTAATACAAAGAGTTATTGTGGTGGGGTGGAATTTATACTTGAGCAATAGACAGATGGGAATTTGTATTCCAGTTCTTCAATTCAGTGACCTGGACACTCAATTGTGTGACTGGGCAAGTTACCTAACCACTGCTACTAATTAGTTTCTTCATTTATAAGGTGAGGATTGTTATACATACTCTAAAACTCCCTATGAGGATTAAGGATAAATTTAAAATATCTAATGCCGTGTCTGGCAATAATAAATTCAGTAAATTGTCATCATTGTTACTCATTGACAAAAATGTGTAACTATTCTTGCCTTTTACACTGCTTAAGATGAGAGGCTCAATGGGTATTACTTCACTTTTAGTTTACACTCCCTGGTGTGTACATTTCAGATAATAAATACTTTTTTGACTGATGTAATGGTTTTGAAAGCAATTGCAAAGGTGAATAGCAGATGTCTAAGCTGTCTTTTTTGTTCATTTTTTTTTTAAATAAGGGAAAGGGATTGATCTGTCAGTATCAGTTTGCTTGAAATTCACAAAAATATTCAGCCCTCGGAAGGGTTTCAACTGGGCCATGGTCAGAAAGCATATTACACAGAAGGCACCTTTTGAAAAGTGATGAGCCCCATCCTCATTGGCTGTTCAAGAAAGCAAGCAATGAGTGGTCTTTGAAGCATCAGAATCTGTCCATGGTTATTCAGCCATGATCACTCTGAAAGTTAGAAAGTTGAATGAAATTGGGGTGCCTGGATGGCTTAGTTGGTTGGGCAACTGACTCTTTGTTTCAGCTCAGGTCATGATCTCAGGGCAGTGAGATGGAGCCCTGTGTCAGGCTCCGTGCTGGGGGTGGAGCCTGCTTAAGACTCTCTCTCCATCTCCCTCTGCCCCTTCCCCCCACTGTAACACACACTCTCTCTCTCTAAAAAAAAAGTTGAATGAAATTGAACATTTGTTAGTAGTGTTTGCTCATTAGTTCATTTCCCTCTTTATAAATATGGTATTTAATATTCATCAGGAGGATTCCTGTCCCATCTTGATTGATCACCTGAAACTACCGGGGACAATTCCTGTTGGTGAATGAGGAACATAAACTCGTTTATCTTTATATCATATCTGTTGCAAATTAAAGTAAAAACGTAGAGTTTGCACACTAAAATGGTTCTACTGTGGAGCAATGTGGCTATAAAACAGCATGCTAACAAGCATGACATGATGAATGGAATACAATAAACTGCCATGATTTCCATTTCTTCCCCCAGCTGATCAGAGAACTCACACCTATTGGGGACACAATAACAATAGTCCAGGGAGCCCAGTAAACCACCTTGAGGGCAATGATCCTCAGCTTGCCCAGGGAAACTGTTCAGCCAAGCCAAGATGAGCGGCGCTGAGCATCATTTCCACACGTCTCCTCCCACTGTATTTGCATGCACAAGCTGACAACCACAAAATGTGCAATATTGATAGAGGATGGGAGCAATGTTAGAACAGGAGCGCCTTGAGGTAATATTTCTCAAGAGGCAGAGGGAACAAGGACTAGCAACTTCTTTAGACTTCCTAAGAACAAAGGGCCAAGGGTGAGTGACTTATCCCATTCTTACCTTTCAAGGCACTGTTATAATAAAGAACAGGGGAGTCATTATTGGGAGAGATTTTAAGTTTGAAAAGAGTTCCCAACACAGATCCAAACCAATTTAATAAACCTTTTTTTGGATTCCATCTATGCCCTATAGGAACATGTGACTCAGGAAATGTGAAATACATGGGGGTAAATCCTTTTACAAATTACTTCACTGTACTATGGACTTTTTAATAATGTAAGTCAAGTTCCAAGTTCTGTGTACCTAGCAAGATTGAAGTCTGTCATTCACATTATGACTTAGGTGTCTGTCTTTCCCACTTCCTTAGGCCTCTTACAGTCTAAACTCCCCATATCATATTCTTCCTTCACCTCTAAAGTGTTCACTTGTCCGACCAATTTTTTTTATTTTCCTAGAACATTAAAGGTATTTTTTAAGTTGGATAATGCATTAGCCATCCATTAATTTTTTTTTTTTTTTACCATTGACCTTATGTTACAGTTTTGTCTAATGAAGGAAGGAAGGAAGGAAGGAAGGAAGGAAGGAAGGAAGGAAGGAAGGAAGGAAGCAGGGAGAAAAAAAAGAAAGCTCTTTATCAACAGACACCAGTCTCACTGTCTAGCAGACTCAAAAAAAAAAAAATACTTTAACAAATTGATTGCAAACACAGCAATTTACTAGCAAACCAAATAAATATTCTGTTGATTTTATTCGTGAGCCACGTGGTGTGAGGGTTATCAAGAAGTCATGTCAAAAAACGGTGTGATCTGCGTGCTTTCCCCTCTAGGTAGGATGGAGTGATAGCAACTAGGTTTACCTTTCCACCTGAAGCAACTTAAAACAGAGAGAGAATATATGAAGCAGTGGTTCTCAAGGTACTGTGCATTAACTTATGAAGGGGAGTGTGCTGAATGTATGTAAGAATCAAGTGGCCTGAGCCCTCTGACAGTCCCTGCCTCCTACCGGGAGGGAATTTCCAGCCTGCGGTACACGCTGTGAGACCCTGGGAGCTCAGTGAACTTGTTGAGTGCAGGAAATGAGCTGAAGAGTGCAGGGAATTCGGTGGCTGAAGTTTGCAGGGCAAAATATTTGAGTGGAGAGAACTATATGGAGAGACAACTCCAGGGCTCTGCAGAGGAAGCCACTGGAGTATTCAGCTGGGTGCTGATCAGCTCATGAATGTGAGGAAACTTCCTAAAGCTGGAAAAAACTACTCCAAAGGATTAGAAGGAACAACACATAGAGTTCATATGGAGTTAGACATAGTCTGTGCACCCACCAGTGAAATTCCTCATAATAATTCACCAGGCAGCAGGTAGAGAAGGGCTTTGCCTCGGTAGTAAATAAAAATGAACTCTAGACCAAATGTTTTTGTCCTCCCTGACAAAGCTTTATGGCAAGACTTGAAAGGATCAAAATGTTTCCAAGTGAGTTAACCATATCCCAGAACAAAACTCAATAATCTTTATAGGAATATAGGAGTACAAAAATATTCAGCACCCAACAAGTTAAAGTCTATACTGTCTGGTATATGATCAAAACTACTAAGCATGCAAAGAGGCAAGAAAATAAAATTCTTAACAGAAATCAAAATCAAGCAAGGGAAAGTGACCCAGAAATACACAAATGATGGCAGCAGTAGAAGAGGACACTAAAACAGTCACATGTTTGAGGGGCAGGAGGAATTAAGCAGCATGTTAAACAGACACGACCTAGGTGGAACTTGTGGAGATGAAAATTATAAAATCCACAAGGAAAAATATACTACATGATATTAGTGGCAGATTAAACATTGCCGAAGAAATTGAGTTGAAAGTCACTGCAATAGAAACTTTCCAAAATGAAACAATGAAACAGAAAGAGAGAAAGAGAGAACAAGAACCCTGAGAAAAAACAAACTGAGGAATAAGTGAGCTATAATTAGAATTCCTTAAGGAGTCAAAAAGAAACAAATACTTGGAGAAGTACTGGTCATATATTTTTCAAGTTTGATAAAAACCCCAAACTCACAATCCAAGAGTTTCAGTGAACCCCAGACCCCAGACCCCAGACCCCCCAAATTGAAGAAAGCTAGCAAGTCACATCATACCAAATTGCTCAAAACCATTAATTAAGAGAAAATCTGAAGTAGCTGACAAGGGGGATGGGGGTCAAGGGGATGTTCTGAATAGGAGAACAATAAACTTATTAGAACAAATGCAAGAGAGAAGACAGAAGAATACCATCTTTAAAATACTAAAAGAAAAACAGAACTCAACCTAGAAATTTTTATCCAGCGAAAACATCCTTAATGAACGAAAGAGAAATAGACTTCTGCAGTTATACAAAGCTGAAAGAACTCATCAAACAGCATACCCGTACTGTAATAAACATTAAAGGAAGCCCTATATGCAGAAGAAAAAAAGAAGATTGGAAATTATAATTAGTCGGATAAATAGAAATGCTTCTTATTACTTGAATCTCCTTAAATATGCTGGACTGTGTTAAGGCAAAAATAACAACAATATGTTATAGAATAAAAACATATGTAAAAGTCACATATATGACAAAACTAATTTAAATTCCACAAGGCAAGAAATGTAATTATACAGCTGAAATATTTTTAGGCTATGCAGGTATAATATCACTAGAAGGAAGACTATTTTAAGGTAAGCAATTCTAAAGATAAACTAAACCACCACCAAAGTAACAGAACAAAGAGTCATAACTAATAAGACACAAAAGAGATGAAATAGAATCATAAACAAATATTCAATTATTGCAAACAAAGGCAGAAAAGGAGGAAAGGGGAACAAAAGGCATATAGGCCAAATGAAAATAAATAGCACAATAGTAGAGTTATACCCAACCATATCAATAATCACATAAATAGAAATAGTTTGAACATCCCAATTAAAAGTCAGAGACTGTTAGTTGGATAAAAAGCTACACAAAGCTATATGCCACCAAAAAAAGCCCATTTTAACTCTAATGACACAAACAGGTTAGAAGTAAAAGGATGGATAAAGGATATACCATGTTAAAGGTGGTCATTATCAAATATAAAGAGACTTATTTCATAATAATAAAGTGGTCAACTAATAAGGAGGAAATAGCAAGTATAAACATTTATACAGTCAATTAAAAAGTCTCAAAATACAGAAAGCAAGGACTGATACAATTGCAAAAAGAAATATATACATCCATGTAAAGACCTATACACAAATGTTCATAGCAGTTTTATTTTTTGTAGCCAAGAACTAGGAAGAGCCCAAATGTTCATCAGCTGATGAATAAACAAATTGTGATATATCCATACAGTGGGAAACTATCATGACCTGCGGGAACATGGGTGAAACTCAAAATAATAATTCTGAGTGAAAGAAACCAGACAAGGAAGAGGACCTGCTGTGGGGTTCCATTTATGTAAGGTTCTGGGAAAACCAACCAATCTATAGCGACAGAAAACAGAGGAGTGGCCATCTAGGTGCTGAGAAGATGGACAGGGGAAATGAAGACGGGCAGATGGGAGAGGACACAAGGAGACACCAGAAAACTTGAAAGTAATGCCTATGTTTCTTATCTTGACGGTGGTGATGATTTCAAAGATGCACACATATGTTAAAAAAAATCAACAGTTTAAATATATATATATACTGTCTGTCACATGCCAATTAAATACTGTGATTGAAATTCACTGTTGATGGGGCTAAAATTAGTTGCCATAAATGGCTATTTTTATGGTCTCTGTTAACAGACATGACTTAAAAATAATATGAACATGTGTAGTAGTCTTTGCATGGTTCCTGTTTCCTTTCAGTCTTACATAGTCCTGTGAATGAATTTGATTTTTTTCATTTACTATAAAATAGAAATAACTCTTATTTTAAATTTATTTTAAATAAGGTGAATGTTCTAGAGCAGTAGTATCCAATATAATAGCCACTAGCCACATCTGGCTATTTACATTTAAATTAATTAAAGTTTTAAGAAAATTTAAAAATTGGTCCTCAGTCACATCATTTAAATACTTAATGACCAGATGTGGTTGGTGCAGCTCTGCAACATTTCTATCATCTCAGAAAGTTACATTGTACAGTATGTGCATGCAATGAAAAGTACAAGAAATATGGCTGCTAGTTTGAACTCTGCCTTGAGAATGAAGAGGTCTTGTGTACGTCAATTTATCCAAGCTACCCTATTTTTTTCATTAGTTAACTAATAGAATTGATCTTTTGTAAGGTGCCTTTCTATTCCCAGCATCCAGGATTGATTCTATGAGATCACTGGGTGTTATTGGGAAAATATCTCTGGGTAGTTTGGGACACCAACACGTGTCTCGCACTCTATATTTTTGTGAACACGTACCACTTCTTTCCTACAGTTTCTTTTTAACATCTGCAGGGTTGGGGGGTAAATAGCTTCACTGTACCTTCCTTGCTCGTCTAAACCAGGACCCATCTTTAAGGTAGAGTATTTTGAAGAGTAGAGACAATGTGAGTGGGTAAATGACAACTGAGACAAACTCATGCTAAGAGTTAGTTAGTGAGGAATTGGATCATCTTTCCCCTCAAGTTTACTGTCTCTTTTTCTCCACTAGGCTTTCCTACTACCACTCCCTCACTTTCTTCCTTAGCAACCTGACTTTGACCAAGGCAATTCCTATTTAGCTTCAGTACCTAGGTCAATTATCACCTCCTCCAGTTCATAACAGGACTTTACTGATGCTCTAGACTAAGTCAAGTTTGCTCTGTTACTTCTTTTTAAAACAGTCATCATAGTTCTGGTTAAATAATGTGTGTTTAACTGTCTTACATAGGTTGTTAAGTTGAAGAGGGCAGCGATGTTATTTACCTTGAAACTCTATCCCTGAAGTCTGGCCCAGTGCCTGGTACACAGTGAGTATGTAATGTAGGTAATATATTTGTGTTGACTATCTGAAAATCGGAACTTTTATTCCACTGGATACAGTGAAACACTCCTAGAGAGAACCACTGGGGTTGAAAGTCATCATAATATGCTTCTACAATTTTTTTATATTTAAAATAGCTCTCCTGACATTGATAGATCATTCTACCTTCTGGGTTCTCGTGACCCACTGTCAAATATCTCTATCATAGTACTTACTGCCCCGTACTGTAAATTGTTTGGCTAAAGTCCAGTGATGTGAGCTTCTCAAAGGTTACCGATCATATCATTTTTTTGCAATCCCTTAGTTATGAAGTGTAAGGTACATTAGAATCTCAATAAATGTTAGTTTATAACATTCATGAAATATGATGTGATTTGCCATTTCCAGCTTGAAAAGAAAAGCTCAGGAGAATTCACAAAATCTCTGTGGTGCACTTGACTTCAGAGACTAACCAAAGAACTTGATTTCAGGAGCAAACCGAACCAGAAATATTCAGTTTTTCACACAATTTTAGAGGTTGGCCAAAGGTGCCAGAGATAGGCCAATTTCAGAAACTTACACTATTAAATTAAGTATCCAAAAAGGAATTTATGTGCCCCAGGGAACATATAAAGCCTTGGGTTAAACATGGATTCTTCATGAACCATCATTCATTTTCAAAGAGTTTTCAGGGGAAAGTTAAACTTTTGCCCTTGGCCCAATGACTTATTTTTTGATGTGTGGTAATCTCTTCAGTTTTATTTTTAAACACTCTAAGTCGTGTTATTAAATTTTGAAACTTAATCATATGATATTTTTTATTAATTCATCTAGAGGTGAACTATTGAAGATGAACACCACAGTGCAAAGATCTTTTATTAAATAAAATTAGTTCTAAAATCTTGATGAACTAGATGGGCCTCTAGGTCTTGAATTATGGGTAAAATTTGGATTGATAGTCTTGATACGTTTTAGAAATATCCCTTAATTACAAAACATATTTGGCACTCTTGTACTTTCTTACATTAGAATTGATATCATAGTTTTAATTGTGTAAACCTGATCTTCCAAATTATTTGTAAACTCTTTAAATGCCAGTCTCATGACATCTCTTCTTTGACACTTCTTATGGTACTTAACACAGGCAGAGCAAAGAGGAGGCATTTAGTCAATTACTTTTAAACAGTATAAAGCACCTACCTTCCATCCATATCAGGGTCCATTAGAACCTTCCCTGCATCCTAAATTGTGTCTTTAAATGTCTAAACCATGAGAGGTTAATATTCTAGAAAGACAGAATGTATGGGGTGGCCCTATATTTGGAGACAGTTGCCTAATTTTGAACCAGGAAGAGATTCTGCCATTTTTGTCCACCAAACCAAATATTTGAACATCCCCTCTAATAATTCACTAAATATGTTAATAACACCAAGTTCAAAGATTAGCAATCCACTGATCTATTTGTTAAATATTTTTGGAGTGCCTATCATGTGCCAGGCATTATAGGGACACTGGGTGTTCAAGGAAGAAATTTATATCAGCTGCCAAAAGAAAGTGATAATTAGCAGGAAACTGGGAAGTGGTAGTAAGACAAATAAAATGATAATTCTAATTTCCTAGGGTTTTTGTGAGGACTACATGAGATAATTATGTAAAAATTACCGCAGTGACTAGCACATTATATGTATTTCACATCTGGTACCAACCATTACTATGAACTAATTGGGCCAGGCTGGAAAATCATTTTTTGTTCTATATTTTTGTGACTCAGTATCACAGATTGGTATGTAGCTGGAGAGAGTTTTCCCCAGAGTTCAGCTTGCATTTTTATCTTTATTTTTACCTCTCTTGGGATAAAAATACCTTCTCTGCTCAGTTAAGCCCATTTGTTAGATTCTGAATCATTATGCAATCTCACATCCAACACTTATCCTTAAAGAAACAAATAGGATTCACATAAGCAACGTCTCCATTTAAAGCCTTGTCTCCACTTAGCCATTTTGAAAAGTTGTGTGTGGAGGGAATGGATAGTGCCAGGGGATCAGTGAAGATTGATTAGAGAAGTGACTCTAAGTAGGTGAGGTCAGTCCTGGGGAACTGCACAGCAAAAACCCTTAGGCTCTGTTATCATCCAAGGTCACAAGGTTCTTGATGCATGCCAGGAAAGTCTTGTATGTGTCTGCTAGTCTGGGAACAGCATGGGTTGCATTCTGCTCTTGCCTTTGAGAATGAGTCTTTTAAAAAAGTTTACACCTTCTGGGACGCCTGGGTGGCTCAGTCAGTTAAGCGTCTGCCTTCAGCTCACGTCATGATCCCAGAGTCCTGGGATCTAGCGGAATTTTGGGCTCTCTGCTCAGCAGGGGCGGGGGGGCGGGGCAGCTTCTCCCTCTCTCTCTGCCTGCCGCTCCCCCTGCTTGTGCTCTCTGTCAAATAAATAAATAAAATGTTAAAAAATTTTAAAATAAAAAGTTTGTACTTCTGACTAAACATACTTTAAACTGATTGACTACTCTGTTGATGTCCAGTGCTTCCATTCCCATGGCAGAATAAAGAATGAGGAAGGATAGCAGAACATGTGAGCTTTGGCTCTGGCATCACATTAGCTGAGTTATCTCGAACGAGTCTTTCATCTTCTATGAATCTTTGTTCCTTGAGGTATCAGCAGGTCTCACGCTCCCTCTCCTTTCCACAGAGAAACCCTCTTAACCCGCACTCTTAAGCCATGCAGTCATCTAGAAAAGGAACATTGACCAGCATTCTCAGGCATTAAATATACACCTAGATTTATATAATATTAAACCTCACTTAAAAACATAAGTCATTGCCCTAAAATTTTAAGGGCACTGCACTTTTATTTGTAGCCTTTCTATTTTACACATAAAGATGTGTAGTCAGGCTGGCTTCAGTTTGATAAGTACTGGCTATAAGGTATGATTTAAAAGCAGACCTTGGCCAACATGATATTGAAAGACAAGAACAAAATTGAAGGACTGACACTGTGCAACATCAAAAAGTCAAAACACCCAACTGGGTTAAATATTTGCAAAAGACATATCTGATAAAGGATAATATATATGTTATCCAATATAAGTGCATATTATCCAATGCAATATATATTATCCAATATATATTTATATTGGGTAATATAGACAAAAACTCTAAAAACTTAGTAATAAGAAAACAAACAACCCTATTAAAAAATAGACCAAAGACATTAATAGACACTTTATCAAAGAAGATATACAATTGGCAAACGAGCATATAAAAAGATGGTCCACATCATTTGTCACCAGGCAAATGCAAATGAAAACAACAACGAGATACCACTATGCATCTATTAGAATCGTCAAAATCCAGAACACTAACACCACCAAATACTGGCAAGGATGTGATGCAACAGGGACTTTCATTTTTTGCTGTTGGGAATGAAAAGTGGGACAGCCACTTTGGCAGTTTCTTCTTTTTTATTAAGATTTTATTTATTTATTTATTTATTTATTTATTTATTTATTTATTTGAGAGAGAGAGAGAGAGAGAGAGCACAATCAGGTGGGAGGGGCAGAGGGAGAGGAAGAAGCCAGGGAGCTCGATGTGGGACTCGATCCCAGGACCCTGAGATAATGACCTGAGCTGAAGGCAGCCTCTTCACCAGTTGAGCCACCCACACACCCTCAGTTTGACAGCTTCTTGTACAACTAAGCCCACTCTTACCATTTGATCTAGCAATCATGATCCTTAGTATTTACCTCCAAAAATTGAAAACTGATGTTCACATAAAACCTGCACACAGATGTTTATAGCACCTTTAGTCCTAATAACCAAAACTTGGAGGCCACCAAGATGTCCTTCAGTAAGGCAAATGGAGAAATAAAAATAAGCTGTGGTACATTCAGACAATGGAATATTATTTGGTGCTGAAAGGAAATGAGCTATCAGCCATGAAAAAGCATAGAGAAACCTCAAGGGCATATTGCTAAGAAAAAGAAGCCAACCTGAAAAGCCTACATACTGTGTGACTCCAACTATAGGACATTCTGGAAAAGGTAAAACCATTGAGACGGTAAAAAGTTCAGTGTTTGACAGGGGTTGTCAGGGAGGAAGAAAGGAATAAATAGCACACAGAGGAATTTTAGGGCAGTGAAACTACCCTGCGAGATACTACAATGGTGGATCCATGTCATTATACTTTTATCCAAACGTGTACAATGTACAACACCGAGATAAACCCTAATGTAGATGGTCTTTGGGTGATGTATCAATGTATCAATTGTAACCAATATCCCACTCTGGTGAGGGCTGTTAATAATGGGAGAGGCTATGCATGTGTGGGGGCAGGGAGTATATGGGAATCTCTGTATCTTTCTGCTCTACATCTGCTCTAAAAATATAAAGTATATTTAAAACAAACAAACAAATAAACAAAAACAGACCCCGGAGCATGGGTCCCATCAGCCCCATCATTGCTGTATGACTTTTCTACAGAGTTTAGCCCTCCCTACCAAGGACTTCATAATAAAAATACTATTGAGAATGATAACACATTAAGATTAATATCAGGAGTTAATTTTTATTATAATCTGTCTAAGTGTGGATTACCCTGAGTCAGTAGAAAGAGCAAATGAGGATAAAAGGCTCTGTTTTTGAGAGGAGGCCTGGGTTGGGCACTACAGTTCGGATGGCCCTGTATTAGTCAGGGTTTTCTAGAGAAACAGAATCAATGGGATTGGCTCATTTTAAGGAATTGGCTTATGTTAATTGTGGAAGCCCAGTGAGTCTGAACTGATGGGGGAGGCTGTCTGGCTGAACACTCACGGAAAGTTGCAGTTTGAGTACAAAGGCAGTCTTCTGTAAAAACAGGAAGTCAGTGTTGCAGACGAAGTCCAAAGGTAGTCTGCTACAGAATTTCCTCTTGCTGAGGGTTGATCGGGCCTTCAACTGATTAGATGAGACCCACCCACATTATGGAGGGCAATTTGCTCTACTCAAAGTCCATGTATTTAAATATAAATCTAATATAAAAATGCCCTCAGGGAACCATCCAAAATAATATTTGACCAGATATCTGGGCACTGTCACCCAACTTGACACATATGATTAACCACCACAGGCCCAAATAACAGGTCACAGTTGCAGAATTTGGTGAAATCATCAATAATGGAATTGTCAAAGAGATAGCATGGGCAATATATACTTTGAGGTTTTGTTAAATGCCAGGGATATTCATGGAAATAGGGTCTCTACAAGAATAGAGAAAGAATATGAAAAAAAAATTAGCCAAAAATTAAGTGGACCTATTTCTCTTGAGAGAAACGATATCAGTATCATTAGAAATAAAGCATTTTTCAATAGCTGAATATGAAATTTTAGCATGCATGACCAGACATGGCTACTACCTTCCTTCTCTCCTAGTCAATGTGTTCTTAGAAATGAATACATAGGGAGGTAATAGGCAGATGAATGGCAATAAAGCAATAAATAAAAGAAGTTAAACAACTTCTCCCTTTATCCCTTTGTATTTTTAAAATGTGGGGTAACTGGGTGATGGACATGGGGGAGGGTATGTGTTATAATGAGCACTGGGTATTATATAAAACTGATGAATCACAGACCTGTACCCCTGAAACAAATAATACATCATATGTTAATTTTTATGTTAAATCCAAAAAAATAAATAAAATGTTTCATATTTATCTGTACTTCTCCCAGACCTTTACATGGCTGACTTTTTTGTATCATTCCTGTCTCAGATTAAATATCATTCCTCAGAGAAATCTTTTTGCTCCCCAATAAAAAGGTGCACATGGTGCTCTTTTGTTTACATCATAGCAAATATCACTGATTCATGCAACGCATCCCACAATCTCACCAATAGAGATGTTAGCTCTACGAGGATAGTAGGTATTTCTTGTGTGTCTCCTTCACTGATATACATTCAGGGTCTGAAATAATATCTGGAACATGGTAAACACACAACATTCAGGGAAAGCATAGAAATTTGAAGTTTAGAGCCTAGTGAGATGTTTACAGGCCACTTTGTGTAAAGATTTATTCTCTAAATCTGTCAATAGATTTAGAAATAACTTTGTGGAAAAACGAAAAGTTGTGCCTTTGAAAAAATTACTTCCAGCCAGTCAACTGCAGATTACATAGCATCAATCTATGAAAATAAAGGCTAATTCTCAACACTTCTAGAGGGGAAATGATAGAAGTCCAGAAAGGCTAAGTAATTCCTACATGTGGATTTGATGTAAGATAACTTTAAAACTTCAGAGCAATCAACAATAAAAAGAACTATCCTGCTATATAGGACATACAGCTAAATTGTTTTTAGAATAGCTTTTTCAAACCAGGTTCTGCATAATGGTATCCCATTCTCAGATTCCCAATGCAGTATCAAAACAAAGTTCTGAGAACAAGGATTTTAAATATGTCTTAAAAGTCTCTTCTATTTAAACCTGCTATACCTTTTGCCTTCCTTTTTTAAAGTAGTGTCTACTAAACCTCATGTATAATAATACACAATTTATTCAACCCCTTTCTCAACTCTTAGGTAGTTTACCCATAAAGAAAAAAAAAAAGGTAGTATCACTTGACTTTTTTAGGCAATGGAATCAAATGAAATTCTAAGTGAAAGGTTTTTAGAAATATGAAGGCTTTTGAAAATAATATAGTGTTTGGGAAAGGAGGCTCTGTAAATCCAAAGAAAATATGAAATAGAGGCCAGAGTCAGGATTTGGTTGGCCTTCAATATTACTGAACACAAAGCCCTGAAACACGAGGCAAAATTCTCAAAAAGATTCCAATTCTTTAGGCCATTTTGGAAAGCTCTGCATTGATACAGGATACGATCCGCATTTAAGGAAACTCCAATCTAATTTCAGAGTCAGTCTGCATATTTCTGGAGACAAATGGAGAAACTGTTTTTTGCCCCAAGGAAGGCCATAACAATTTTAATGTATCAAATTCCTAAAAGAATTTCAAGTTATAAAAGCCACTCATATGGGAATAAGGCTTCTTTTTTAAAAGATTTTATTTATTTATTTGCTGGAGAGAGAGAGAGAGAGAGCATAAGCACGGGGAGCATCTGGCAGAGCAGGCAGAGGGAGAAGCAGGCTCCCCACTGAGCAAGGAGCCTGATGCGGGACTCGATCCCAGGACCCTGGGATCATGACCTGAGCCGAAGGCAGATGCTTAACCAACTGAGCCACCCAGGCGCCCTGGGAATAAGGTTTTGAAATTACTTAATATGAAGAATGTTTGAGGATAATAGAGAATTCAATTTTAAGAAGACTTACAGAGTTTTTGATAATTTTCTTCAAATATATAGAAGAGTGATTAGATTTATTCTGAATGTACCTGGTGGTCAGAGAGAGGTCAGATCTAGGAACAATGTCAAGCTTAATGGAAGAAAGAAAATTTTAATAAGTGGAGCTGCAGGTGGATGTCTCAATATATTGTATTGTTCATCCCTAGAATGTTTAAAATAGACCAAGTACGAATGTGATCAATACTGCAGCAGATCAATCCCCAGGTGAGTAGATGAGCCAAATAAACTCCATGGTTCCTTCAAAGTTGAAGTTTCATGAGTTTGAATGAGATTTTTCTCTACTCAAGACAACTCTTTGAGCTAGATGCCAGCTCCATGATTTTTATGTAGAGAATAGTTTGGGAGCTCCTCAAATTCCATCCCAATCAAAGTCTTAACATTCTCATTAGTTATAAAAAATAAAAACCTGCCTGATGTATTGCAAGATAAATAATCCATCCTTCCAATTTGATCAATACACTCAGGAGTGATCATTCATCATTTTCCAAGGATACCTTATTCCATTATTGGATTATTGCAATTGTCAGGCATTGTTTTTCCTCCCTTTATGAATTTGGGCAAGTGAGTCCACTTCCCTCAGCCTTAGGTATTTCATCTATAAATGAGGTGTTTAGGTTACAGTTTCTGAGTGTCCGGTGAGTCTAGTCACCATCAAAGGCTGGCCAACTATTTAAAGAAAACTGCCATGGGTCATTCAGACATCTCTGGTTAGGAATCCCTTTGAGTGTCAGTACATGAACACACAAGTACATATGTCTCATTAGGTTATAATCAGATCTTGTTTTTAACCAAAAACTGCATTACCCAGCTTAATCATGTATCTTATTCACTAAACTTGGCTCCAAATGACCTTTAGCTATTTCCAAAAACCGAATCCATCTGTAAGAGATGAAGATTTACCACTATCGAGGTCTTTAAAAAAAGTACTACAGGCTTTGAAGAAAATTCCAAAAGAAGAGTTCAAACAGCCTCTGAGCTATAGCAGCATCATTAAAATAATTGTATAATTGCCCAAGGGACAATAATCATTTGAAGGTGTAAGTTCTGATTTGATAAAAAAAAAATAGTGACATAGCCCATTTCATTCACAAAAACACTAAGTAACAATATGAAGCAGCATGTAAGAAGGGTGGAACATAATAAGCTATACAGAGGTTCACAGCAGGAGGGTGATCACTTTACATCCAATAGTCAAGAAGGTTAAGTTGAAAAGATAAAACGTTTTCTACTTTGAAGAGTAGACAGATTATTAGCATCTATTATTATCTGAATAAAAATTACTTTATCAGAAGGCATTAGTTGGCAACACGAGTTAGCTTTCACTCAGAAAAGAGTTGAGTTCTGAGAGAGTAGAGGAAAAGACAGTTAATCTTTGCCTTGGTAGAGGTCTACAAGGGCCAACATCGGGGGTCACAGTGAGAGTGGAAGTGGGTTGAGTACCAAAGAGATGTCCTCACTCTCTCCACCTCCCTGCAAACATATCCAGTTCTTTTGCCTATGAAGGACAGCATTTTCCTAAAGTAAAATCTCACCCACCACCCCTGAGGATGCCCATAAACATCAATAAGAAACCAAAGCAAGGTCGATCTGCCCTTTCGGGGAGGCAAGAAAGGACTCCAAAGACCCAGAGACATGTTTGTCTACCATAAATAGCTCTTTGGTTCTTAATCCTTGTTTACCTACCCAAATTTACAGTTTTTGTTTTGTTTTTTCCTAGAAAGATGGTACAGAAAGGAGTCTCAATTCTGACTTTTAAAACCACTCCAGAAGAATGGCTGTCAAGTGACAAGATTATCAGGACATTTAAAAATATAGAAATGGATTCACAAAAGGAGACTGGAGGTGGTGAAAATGATCCCTCCTCACTTAGAAGTGTCAGCCGAGTGAAATCTACTTGCTCTTTCCATGTCTCAAAGAGAGCAGGGATGGGGAATGTCAGTAAACCAGTGTGTCACATGCAAGCAAATCTCTAAGTGTTCTAAAGGTCATTTGCAATCCACATGGCTTGGCATTTGCCTTCCAGGACACTAAAAGGAATAATTTAATTAACTCTTCCAAAGAAACATAATCAGACTTAATTGGAATTTATGACGATCAAAACGTTTGAGCCTAGGACCTGCATAACTGGAAAATAAATGATACAAAAAATATTTGATAGTGTCAGTAAATTACGGTTGAGAAGTACTTGAAAAGAAAATCAGAATTTAATGTATAAGAGTTTGCACTTGATAAGAATTGAGTTTAGCACTTCGGCAGTTTTTTCTTGGCCCCCTTGCCCAAATTCTTAATCTGTAGAAAATACATAAAAAATGAGTCAGTAACAAAGCTTGCCTCTGAAACAGGAGACTTGATGACAAATACTGCCCAACTGTCATTGTTTAAGCTGTAGTTTACTTATGAGCAATTGAATCTCATTATTTCAGCCAAATTATGTTTTACTGCAGTAAGAAGCCAAAAAAAAAAAAAGATTTTAAACTGTTTTTTTCTGCATTTCAGATTTCAGTGATATGGGAAAACATTGGATTCTCAAGAAAACAGGAATGTCTTTTTAGCCAAGATGAAAAACCCAGAAATGGTAACCAGAAAGTTTTGTTGACCTAAAAGAAAAAAAATAGCATTTTAGCCAGATCTTCATCAACCAAATAGTTACTTAGAGTAGAAAGTAAACGACGGATATTTCTAAAAGTTATGTGTATGTGGCAGAAGAATGCAAGGAATGTTATATCTTTTAGAAAACATGTATTGGTAAATGACTAAAGAATATCATTAATAATAATAAAACTACTATAAATCAAGTGAGGTAATATGCTAAATTATTTGCACCAATTATCTTGTTTAAATTATCATATTAAAAATACTGTGAGGTGTTTCCACAGATGAGAAAACTGAGTCTCAAAAAGATAAGTAATTTGCTGAGGTTACCCAGCTACTGAGGAGTTATACTGCCTTTATAATAAGTTACAATACATTTCAAAATGGCTTGGAATAAAACAGTGAATGTGTTATTTCATGAACGTGAGCAGTCCAATGGCAGATGTACCCTCAGTTTGGTAAAGATGTCACTGGGGTTCAGTCTGTTTTCTCCAACCCTTGATCACTTTGCTTCTCTGTGGTTTTCATTCTCAGGCAATATTCCTACATGAGAGCAAAGAAAGTCACTAACATCCTAGGTTATAGCTGTAGAGGGTAGACATGACATACTCTCAGAGCTGCAAAGAAATAAAAGTATGTTGCATGTATAACTACTCTAGTTTTGTTCTGGAGTTCTGAAGATGGCACTTCCTCCCACCCTACACACACCTATTAAAAATAATAGTCTCTAGTCAACGATATTATAATAGTGTCGTGCGGTGACAGATGGTAGCTACAGTACTGGTGAGCACAGCATAATGTATAGAGAAGCTGAATCACTATGTTGTACACCTGAAACCAATGTAACATTGTGTGTCAACTGTACTCAAAAAAATTAAGATTAAAACAAACACAGTCTCTGCCACTTTATACCAGTCTATTTTAGAGTATTTCAAGATGTTTCAGAAAACATTCAATCAAATTTGAGATTCCAACATTTCTCTCAACTCAAAAATTGGACCATCTATTTTCTCTGACCCTAAATGGTGACTGGTTGTAGGGAAAGCTCACGAGTCCTTATGGAGATGGGTAGAGGTGGCTGCTTTGCATGCTCTCTTCATTGGCCTTGGCAGGGATGTCCCTTGTCTGCTTGACCAAGGCTGTTGGCTCTGAATTCCTAGCTCCCTTCTGTCGCCATCACCAAGGTTTACTCTACATTATGCACAGGCTGGGGGTATAAATATGTGCAGTCCCGGCCAGCTCCCTTGTGCGAGTTGTTCTTCCATGGCACTCATGCTTGTTCCATCCGAGGCTACTTCAAGCACTGGGTGAATCGGTCTCTTTCACCAGTTGTAAATGGGAGGCAGGATGGAAGCCTTCCCTGTTTTGGATTTTTCCCTCAAATTTCATGATATTTTTAAAAGGATTTCCTCCCTCCTTCAAATCTCATTTGAGGAGTAGAAGGCAAGGACAATGCACTTTTTATTTCCTGTCTTCTTCCTGGAATCTAAGGCTTTTTTCGTTCCCCTTTCTTCCTGAGATGAATTTCCTCTATGTCATGCCCTCTCCTTTCCAGGGGAATGGAATGTGTAAATGAAGCAAAGAAACAAACCACATTAGGAAAAAAGGAGAATACATCATCAACACTGTAGTGAAGAAGATTCCTCTCTCTTGATGGCTTTAGTAAAGTCAGGAGCATTACTCATGGTGATCCCATGTGGAATCTATGCCCATTCTGAACCCATCATTGTGGAAAGGAAATGGAACACCCTAATTGGCCAAGCCTGAGTCAAATGTTAATGTGATAGAAGTAGTAAAGATGAGACAGAGAGTGGGTTAACTTCATCCAAACTGAATAGAATTTCAGAGAAGAGAGTTTAGAAAGAACGAAGAGATTTATTATAAGCGACATATAATTATGCTTAGTGTGCATTGTGGATACAGTGGAATGACTAATTTTGCAATTAGTTTACTTTAATTTCCTTCTACATATTTGGAAAACCCAAGGTATAGAAACATATAAACCAAGATACCTTTATCCTTCTCTTTCTGTCAGTCTCTCTCTCATCTATCTATCCCTTTATTTATCCCAGCAACTTAGCCTCTGCTACCTAAGGAAATACAGTCCTCAGACTAAAAACAAAGCCAAAAATAAAAGGTCATCCAATACTTCTGAGTATCCAAGATCTCAGATTCTAGTGATTGGTTATTTAAGCAATTCCAATAGATTTCCCTGTATGAGATTTTGTTTTTCAATTTCTACCTTAACTTTTCAGCCTAATTCCCAGGTAAGCTACCCTCCCCACATGACAGGTCTCTAACATGTATGTGTCCATGACAGGCTACTCTTCTGTGTTCAAAGCCTCATAATCATGGGGCGAGTTAGAACATCTGCCCTAGTGACATTCTACCCTGAATTCTGGCAATAGCTTCAAATTATGGTTTTTGTTTTGTTTTGTTTTTGCACTTAAACTGTCTCCTGCAGTACTTCGCGAACACTCAATTATATGCAGTCTTTCTACTGTCCTCAAGATGGAAGCCAAAATCTTGAGTCTAGCATGTAAGTTCACCATTGGAACTTGACATACATTTTATATGGATTTTTTTTTTAAACTAACTGCTCCATACACCAATAGTTCTAAAAATTTAAGAGGGCTAATATTTGAGGATTTTGCTAAAAAATTGAGAATTCTAAGCTTTACCAGCTCCAGATTCTGATTCAAGAGGTTTGGTATAGGGCCCCCAAATCTGTATCTTATTCACCCCCCCGAATCTATATTTTAAATGAGCATTTTTGTTAGTCAAGATATGCTAGTTTCCACTACAATAGCAAGCAAACCTGGAAGCAAATTGATTCAACATAGGTCAGTTGGAGCCCCTTCTCCAGGACCAAGGCAGAATGTTACCATTCACCTCAACTGAGGAAAAGAGAATGTTGAACTATGCTTACTAGCCCTTAAAACTTCCACCTGAAAGTGTTTTTACTTTTCCCACAAGTTTTGTGGGAACATTTAACCTCAAGATGATAGGGAACTGTTTGGTGAATGTTTTTTATGCAGCTATTCTGAGGACTTCATTTTGAGACACAGGTACCATATTATTTATTCTGAGCTACCTTGTCCATTAAATTTCAAAATCTGTTTTCACTTTTCTTCAGTACATTTGAATACCCATTGTTCATGCTGAATTTGTCTTCCCTGTTTCTCGGTGCATCAGGAATTCTAACTATAAGTTTATCTTTGGCAACTAAGAAGTCAAAGACATTTCTTGCTCAATAATTTATTTGCTTTTTATTATATTTTTTAATACTCAACTTGTCCAAATTCATTAATATATCTATACCATAAAATATAATCTTATTTTTAAGAAAAAAACATCTTTTAGCAATCAAATCAGGGCAAAAGGGATATCAAGAAAATTAGCTTTATCTGCTTAGCAGAATGCAACTACTAACAGATTATTTTCTGAAATTTTCTTTATAAGTCAGTTGTTTGAAAATCTTTTATATTTCTCCACTGGGGCAATGTTACAGTGATTGAGATTTCTGGGAGAGATTTCCAATGCCTACTTAACCCATTAGGCTGTATGTTCAAAATGAAACAATGTAAAATAAAATTATATAATATAATAGACAATACCTTTGCAATGCTAAAATTCAAACAATTTATAATAATAAATGTTTGTTATCTATATTTTAAGCTAATACTGAGGCAAGCCTTTTTAGTAGAGTAGAATGAAAAAATAGGTAATGATTTTACAGATATTTTGAAGGGGACTTAGGAGTCTTTCCAAGGGTTTATATGTTATTGGCAGCGGTTCTTGATTATTCCTAATTGCCACTTCAAATCATATGATGTCCTTGCCTTAAA
Source organism: Callorhinus ursinus (assembly GCF_003265705.2). Taxonomy (NCBI): domain Eukaryota; kingdom Metazoa; phylum Chordata; class Mammalia; order Carnivora; family Otariidae; genus Callorhinus; species Callorhinus ursinus. Next base: position 33,044,052 of record NW_027397073.1, read on the forward strand.
ACAGGTATGTCACTAACCACACTTTAAAATCTCAATGATTATCCTATTATTTGAATCATGATTGCAAGAATGAAGATGAGAATAAAAAAGTTAATGAGGATGAAAATAAGGAGAGTGAGAAAATATACCATGCCAAGTGGGAAAGAGTTTTAACAGATGAAGGAGAAAACAATAAAATGGAAGTGGAAGTGTTCTATCATGAAACTTTGTCTGAGGGGGAATACCTGAGCTGTTATTGTTAAACTGAAGAGGAGAAAGGGAGCATGATCCATCTGAGAGAAGAATAAAGTTGGTTGTGGTATAGAAACATTGGAGTCAGACAACTTAGAGCAGGAGAAAAGGGGAGAGTAGAATTACTTGCTTGATGTTTACTCTAATGAGTCTGATTGGGACTTGAGCTCATATGATGATGTATTGGGTGGGAAGGAGACAGAGGAATGAGCTGAGAAGGTACATAAAAGATCTTTTCTTTAGTGTTTGAGAATGACACAGGGTAAGCGTCATCTCTGCACTGAAGCTTCTGGAAGCTGAGGCAGGAGTTCCCACAGCCCACATCCTGTTTATGAGCCTAGTACGGCATCTGTGTCTGCATTTCATTTGTCCATCGGTGAGGTCTGGTAGCCTTCTGGGTGGTTAAATTAGCTGGTCTTCATCGCATTATGCCTCTACCTTCTAACTCCCTCCTGCTTTACCCCAATCCCGTCTTCAGGCTCAATCCTGGGAATTTCCCCTGAATAAATCACAAATTAAATTGGAACTAGGACTATTAACAAACACAAAGCCAGGGAAAAACTGGATTTGCAACAATCCCAGGAAGACAGTGACTTGATGCAAATGAATCAAGTGTGTATTGAGTGCCTCCTTATGGATCAGACACTATGCTATGAAATTTCACATATATAATTTCTATTTAGCACTTAATCAGTGTTTTGGCAATCATATACTCAGCAACCATATACAGGTGCTGGAGGGCTAACTGGCATAGTTTCAGGTTCAAGTCAGGGGAGGCAGAAACCGGAGCAAGATCATGACAGCTGGGGACCACAGGAGACGTAGGCCTGTGGGCAAATTCTGAGATCTGAAAGTGTGCCTTTTGAGTCCCTGTCTTTTCCCACTCCTCCTACCTTGGATACCCCTCAAGGAACCATTGCATATCAAAATTGACTCCTAGAGCCTTCATCACATTGACATGTGAGTGAAACCCCCTTTAGGTTCCAGCAGTCTAAGAAGGCCAAGCAATTTCTTTTGAATGGAAGCCTTGGGATAAATAAATCCATTCATTTATGCATTATTCAGTCATGTATTGAATACCTTCTACATGCCAAACACTCGGCTCGGCTTTCTTGTTACCTGTCAATAGAAGCTATAAAATGGCACACTGGAATTCCAGATATTAGTTCAGAAACATAAATTTGAAGGATGGAGACACCAAAGCCTTCAGTCTCCTCTAAAAATCAGATCACAGTGCCCTATATCCTTAATTTCCCCTTATCTTGATTACATGTCCAAGGACACCAGTAGTTTAACAACAAAATGGACAAGTCCAGTGACCAATGTAGGTTAACTATACCTGAAATGATGGGAAAAACAGCACAAATATAAAATCAGAAGGGAGAAAGTAAAAGCAGAGACACACAAATGACTTGAGGAGTCAGTGCTGCAATTTGCTCACACAAATGCAAGAAGAACATGTCCATGCAGATTAGAAGGAGTAAATCTAAGCTTCAAGACTACAAGAGAGGCCCAACAGAATAAACAGACCACGAAATCCAGTTTTATGCAAGGGTAAAAAATTCAAAACATCAGTTTGTATTTTTAAAAAGTGTTATCTATTTATCTAAGTGAGAGACAATCATGTAACATTTTAAACAACACAATATCAAGATAGACCCCAATCCTTTCCTGAAACAGAGGTATGTGTCTATTCTCCTCTGTGATGGGACCGTAGGGTGGAAGAGTCCAGGCATTGCTCTGTGACAACTCAGGCTCAGGACAGGAAGGTCACTTGTCAGTTCTTCTCTGCCCAGAAATACCTTCTATCTTCTTCTGTCACTAAATTGTACCCCAAGACATTCATTCTTTTCCTATATCAGGACCCACCACTGTCACTTCCTTTGGAAACACAGATCTGTCTAGGAGGAGCAGCAAGCTATTAGAAGTCACTTCAAGGTTGTGGAATGAGGTTATCAGAGAGCTATCCTCCCGCATGGCAAGCTTACAACTTTATTATAAGCTAGGGAGCCAGGAAAGACCAGGCTTGACTGAGGCCCTGCTGTGAGGTCACTGTGCTCCCACTGGCTTCATGTGTGGATTAGGCTAATCACTAGTCCAGCAGTTCTTAAAGTGTGGCTCCAACACCAGTGGTGTCAGCATGACTACAGAATTTGGTAGAAATGCAAATCCTCAGTCCCCATCTCATGAATGCTGAATGAGAAACCCTGGGGTGTGAGCCCAACAGTATGGTTTCAACAAGCCCTCTAGGTGACTCTAATTCATCTTCAAGTTTAAGAAACTTTGACCTCCCTGGCAGTTCCACTGGGGGTCCACCCTACATTGTGGATTCAGGTAATCACCTAAGAGTGAATGAGTTTCTGATGCTTTCCTGAAATCCGGCTTTGAGGTCACGGAGAAAGAGCTAGAATAAAAGACCCCAATGCTGGAGCTGGTGGTGGCAGAGGGTGGGGTGTAATGAGACAGAGGGCACATGTGGATGGTGTGAGAGAAAGTCCAGAAACAAAAGCACAGAAAATGATGAGAGACCACAGGAAGACATATGCATCACCATTTTTTTTCTAGCTTAGTCCTAGCTTAACTTCAGACTCTTCCATGATAGAACTTGACACTGGTGACAACTGGGTCGCAGACCTGGATTAGGGCTGTGCTGGGGACCATTTTATCCCGGGTTTTTGTTTTTCTGTCTCTAAAGGCAGTAGGAAGAGGTTAAGCTGCCTCCCTGCTTGTGAGCTTTCTTACACCCCAACTTGTGTTTTTCTTTCTTTTTGTAATGAATTCTGATATATTTACATCTTTCCAGGGATTAGGCCTGACAGCGACAGCCCACAATAAAGTGAGCACCAGGTCACACAACAATATATGGGGAAGAATGAACTACAATTAAACCAGCATAATTGCCTACAACAAACACCCTCCAAAGCAAGGAACAATAAATCTTTGGCTCAAAGTAATGAGGGATCAAGAGATGAGAACATTGGAACGGCTCACTCAGGCAGTCTTAAAACTCACAGTGAAAAAAAATAAATAAATAAAAAAGTACCATAGATTCCTAATCCCAGGAAAAATCAGGCTGACCCCCAAGATGGAAGACTCGGACTTTCCAAGGTCCATCATTATTGCCAAATGCTTAATTTCCTGCTGGCTTGTTGTTGGATGACAGCAACCTTGCACTTTTATTACTGGAGCTGGTGTTCAATTACTAGGGTAATGGAGAAGGGCCTTATCAAGAATAACCAATGTTCAAATTACATCACAATTCATTCCATTTCTTAGTATTTTCATTCCAGCAACAAACTGAGTGTGTGCTTTGCTTCAAATGATTTTAAAAACTCTCCAGTCCCTACAGAGCAGAAGCAGGTTTTTGTTTAAGTATCTTTTCTTGCTGAAAGTCATCTAGAAAACTGACTTACTCCCAGAGAGGAAATACCACTGTGAGGGGCTGGAGGTCCATGCTAAAATGAAGATGGTTATTGCTTTTTATCTCCTGCTGGTGGAGGAGCAAATAAGCCATTGTATTGTAAACTATAGAAAAAGAGCAGAGAGATGGGAGCTTCCTCTTTCTTTAGAAATTAATTGTCTACTTAGGACTCTGTAGCAGAGGATGAAGGGTCTTTGGCTTAGGATATTTGTTCCTACATTACTCATCTTATAAAAAACCTTCATAATTAGGACATTAGTGAACTAGCAACTCAATCACTCAGAAAATATTTATGAGTTTTTAGTAGGCTCCTAAATGTGGGCTAGTCATGACCCCAACAGGTCACTCTATTTTTCTTTTTCTCAGAGAATGTATAGTCTCTTGTAGGGGTGGGTTGGGGCAAGACTAAGATACGTGACACTTCATAGACTAGTTAAGTGCCTATACTTTTTATTATGAGCTATGGATTACCAAACCAAAGGAGGCAAATAGAGAGATTACCACAGAACAGAGAAGCTGAAAATACTAGAATTAAGCTTGACTTGAAAATTAAACTCTTTGGAAGACAGCAGACCCTTTTGTCCACCTTCCTCCTTACACTCTCCCTGCACACTTCCAAAAATGGGCTCCACGTTTTCGGGACAGTTTAAGACCATGTGGAGCATAATCTCACCAGGGACTGTATTTTATCTTATTAGCTTTTTGTAGGATACACAGGGCATCATCTAAAATTCAGTTCTTGTGAAGAAACTAGGTAGAAAAAGGCAACAGACTGGTTGGAATCTTAAGAACTTTTGAAAAAGTTCCTAAGTGAAGAAAAAGAAGAGACAGAGAGAAAAGCACAGAGAAACAGAGATGGAGATATAGAGAGAGAAAGGGAAATCGAAGGATAGGCAAGGAGAAAAAAAAAGTTGAGGAGCAGAAAAAGTCAGTATATTTAGAATATTTCATTTTTCTGTGGATGAATTTTTATGTTTTAGAAGCACATTCTGCGTGTTTGTGAGTGTGTGTGTGTGTGTGTGTGTATGTGTGTGTTGGAAGTTCTCTAGTTGATCTCTCATCTTATGTACGATTGGTTTTACAACTGTTATCGGCCAGTTGTATGTGAAAACTGGTCTCAGGTGTGAAAACCTTTTCTACTCACTGTAACAGGAAGAGCAGGGTCATATGTCTTTCAGCTTCACTATAGTGACAAAGACAATTCTGGACCCCTTGCCTATGCTTGGTACCCGCTTACCTATTGATTTGAATATGCAGGGTCCATATAAGTTCTCTTCTGGCCCAAAATGAGTTGACTTTGAGGCCAGGAGCCATTGATTCGAAAGGTAAACCCAAAGACAAACAAGGCTGAAGCTATAAGGACAAAGGAAATTAGGGAACCCTTTCTTACCTCAGATATAGAGCAGGTATATGTTAGAAATGCGTGTGCTTACTAATTAAATACATTTCATTTACTTTTACATTTTTTCGCTTAACTAAGGAGAAAATGTGCATTATTTATAGGAACCAAACATAATGAAAACACACAAAAAAAGAAAAGGAACCATTTTGATTCAAATATTGGCAAATATCCAACTTGCAATAACTTGAAGATTTAATATTATTACATGCACACACACAGAAATAAAGCCTAATGCTCATCCAAGCATATTTCAATCAAAACTCTCTCTGGGAACCTTCCTACTGACAATACAATTTCGTGAAAATAAACAATAAGATGCAAAAACTACAGTAAGCAGTTTAGGAAATTACATATCAAATATCTTCTTAAGAGCCTGGGGGTCTTACTGAGCAGAAATTTTGCCTAACAAGTCTCATTGCATATGCAGATTTAAATAATTCACTTGTTTAAGAAACCTCTTATTCTCTATTTACTCAAGCACTTCAGCAATGGGTTATCGCCAGCAGTCATGCCATGAGTCAAAGTGGAAAAGAGGTTATTTTTGTTGTTTTGAAGGAAGTGGTATGAAAATAAGTAGCAGGCCCAGGATTTTGCAGTAAAGTCAGGTAGCAATAGTATAGTCAGTCAAAATCTGTTCTCCATAAGTGTGATTTCAGAAACCAGGATCATTTATACAGATATACATACACTTACACTGAATACTGGTGTGGGTATGGTTAACTAGCCAACTGGTTTCCTAGCTGTCCTATCATACAGATGAGGATCCCAGAGATAGATGTCCAAGGTCACAAGACTAGTGAGTACAAGCACTGGAATGAGACAACAGAACTTCCAAAGGTTGGTTGCTCTTTTCACTATTCAAAGATACTACACATGGCATCCTGCCTATATGAATAAGTCTACGTAAAATATTAAGTGTGTGTGTGTGTGTGTATGTATTATTTTCCTAGACTTATAAGTTATTTAGACTTTGATTAAAATGAATACATCTCCAGTTTTCTCATGCACTCACAGATTTTCTCTGATGATTTAGTCAATAATAGAATAATAAAATAAAAAAAAACAACAACAATAAACTAACCAAATCTTCTCTAAAGGAAGAAATTAACAAAATCAATGTCTCAAATACACATTGTACTGAGGTAGCTATTCAGAGGTTTTTGGTCTGAAAGTCCAAATAGAAATGGACTGATTACCAAAAGTCTTAAGCTTTCAAAAGATGCCTTTTTATTTCAGTCCAATTTTTTAAAGAATTTTTCAAGTAAACATGTAATGGATGGGATATAAAAACACTGCTTTTTACCACTTCTTTTTCAGATAAAAGTGGCCCACAGAGTCTAAAGCAATCGTTGATAATAAAAGTGCACAATAGGTGTAGGCTTGGTTGGATGTGTTATTGTGATTTCCAGACCCTATTTCACACTTTCAGTTTTTCTCTGTAGAACTCTCACAGGCATTCCAAGACATTAACTTTCTTTTTATATTAAAAAAACAAAACAAAAAACCACACACACACACACACACACACACAAACACACACACACTGTCCCTAGGACAGTGGGAAATCCAAAGTGGAAGATACTGTCTTGCCTCTAGTGGAGTTCACATACTCGCTGGGATAAGGTGACCCTTTTAAATAAAAAGTTAATAACCAGTTCAAGGTTGTATCCCCCGAAGGGATTCAGAATAGGTCTCCTCAAAATGTGCCACTTGGCATGTGGGCTACCTTTAGCTGAAGGCAATCAAGACTCTGCGGGCTCAGGAGAGACTTTTGCCCTCCTTAAGTACCTAGAAGAATCTACACTGGGGGTCTTTCCCAGAAGAAAAGCCATCATCAGAGATAAACTTTATCGCTGAGTGACCCATCTGTCTGACAGGGCAAACATCTAACTATCAAACATCTGCTCTTCTTCTTGTTGCTCTGTGACTTGCCCTGTATTGGTTGGATTGCCATCTTCCTCTTTGAAGCCCCAGGCCACTATTCCATTCCTTAGCTCAGCCTCAACGGAACCAGCTTATTTTCAGGTCTTATATTTTTTTATTGGGCTCCTGTATATTTGTAATCAAATTTGTTTTTCTCCTGTTAATGTGTCTTATGTCAATTTAATCAATCAAACAGTCAAAAGAATCTAGAAAGGTAGAGAAAACGTTTTTCCTTTCCTACACCAATGAGTTGATTTTTTTTTTTTACACAAGGCAAAGAAACATGACATTTGAGCAGATTTTTCTTAGTTACCTGAAAAAAGGCTTTTTTTTTCCATATTATAGATGACCTGTGGACCTTTATCATTTAGCCCTATAATTCTAAAGATCCATATTATAATTACTAACCAGGGGTATAAGCTTTCATCTCCCATAGTTAGTGTTGGAGGAGTGTTGGAAGTGGTCCTATGTCTGGTATGCAGCCCTTGAGGACATGCCTAAGAGCTGGATCAAAGGTTTGGTTGGACCCTGCCTCATGTATGCTTCAATTTCACAGAATACATCTTTGTATTTTATAGTCTTTTACTATCTCTCATTGCACTTAGTATAGAATTGCAAATTCCTATTGATTGATTAAACCAATTTAGACTGGTTCACTTGCAGATGGCCCAAAGGGAAAAACACAAAAACAAACAAAACAGAAAAAAATTCCAACTTCTTTCACTTCCCTGAGCCTTTGGGCACTTTGTTCTACAGAGAACAATGTTCTTCTCAGTTACTCTGTTTCTTTTGTTCAAGAGTCCATATAGGATGTTACTGTTTCTAACCCCACACAACAGGAGAATATAAAACAGGCAGTTGTTCCTAGTAATTTTCAGTTTCAGATTGACAACTTGATGCCTTTTTCCCGGAGTTATTAATTACAGGATAATGGGACAAAATCTCAAATACACACCACCTTCCAATGAATAAAATTAATTTCAGTTTGAAGAAAGGACACAGCCAACTCTAATTCCTTTAAAACTTCATGAACTGTGTACACACCCAATCCAACTTGGACTCTTCATCTAAAACTTCCAAAGGGACCCAGAGGGGGATTTGGAAGGACAAGAACTGAAACTAATGTGTGACTTATACATGCCTGTCTTCTGATTGACTCCATTTAACAGGAAAAGGCAACTTCATTTAAAATTCATGTCATGCAGAAAAGGAAAATATCAGCTTGGTGTAAAAAACTGTGGCCATGTTTCTACCCAAGGTAATATTAATTTCTCAATTTCTGAGCAATCAGAAACATAGAAAATGTGTCCAAGTTGGCTACATGGTTCATTGAGTCATGGACTATGACTCTGTCATACCCCTGTTTCGGGAAATAATTGTTATTCTTGGCATCAAATTCAATGTTTGGAGGGCTGTTCTTATGGAGCTGTTCCTTGATGATCCATTTTAGTGTTATTATCTGCAAATATCTTATTCAAAGTAATTATATACTCACTATTTACTTTATGTCACCTCTTGGGATTATGAGATTCATCCCTCTATTTCCTAATGATCAAAGGGATTTTCTCCATATATTTTATTAATTTTTAAACGTTATTTTAGTCTCCTAATAACTGAGGGGGAGGATTTTATTTTCCAAGTGATATATTTCATGGACATGCTTTAATTTCAAACACTCAGTCTTCATGATGTGATAGAATTTTAGATGTCCACTCAAGTCTTTGATTAATGGTTTTTAAAGTATGCTTCTAGATCCCTTTGCAGGGTCAAGGCTAAAAAGAGGAAGGAAAGGGGAATAAGTCCCTTTCTCCTAATCCAATCAAGGTGCTCTCACTTTTTACACATTGGGCTACATATTTGAAAAATTAAAATTGTATAACCACCAGTCAAGACTTCTTTCATTAAATAATATATTTATTGTATATTTATGTCCTTTATATGTAAGGAAAGAATGTAAAATAAATGATTAACCCTTTCTCTCAGAGTTTCCCCCTTGCCCTTTGTAAGGCATACCCTGAAGAGTGTCCCTTTTTCTGTTCCCAAGTGTGTTTTACATGCCTTTTTTGTAGGACTGCTATCATTTATTTCCTATCCTCCACAGTACAATGTGCGTTTGTGAGGGCAAAGACTTTCCCACTTTTCTTTGTATACACAATATCCAGCACTAAGAAAGAGCCTAATAGGTGTGGAAATCAAGGTACCAATTGAATTTGCTCTAATCTGAGAAGACCTGAAGAAATGATGTAAAATGCACTCAAAATAAGTAATCAAGTGGGACAAATACTTCCCTAATCACACGGAGATTGTAAACTCTCTCCACAAAAGACTGTGTGAAAGAAAATAATTATATCTTTGAAATAGTCACCCTCCACCACTTAGTTCAAGACTTGATTATCTGAGTGATGAATTGATTCTTTCCTTCATTCTTTCATCAAATGTTCATTACAGACCCACTATATACATAGAACTATGCTAGGCACCAAAGATGAGTAAGCTGTGGTGTACAGTTACTGAGGTTCTCATAACAGAAATAAAAAAGGCGATAAGACCTACATAGAGACAGAATTAAATTGTAGCTCAAGGCAGAATATAGGTGGCCAATTAGTTTAAGGAGAGGATGTACTCCGGGAGGGTTCAGAGGAAGACAGAATAGCTAGGAACAAGGGCTTGGATTATGGAATGGGGGTCCAAGGAGGCCTTTGTAGATGACTGAGAGAGGAAAACATGTTTGTGTGCACGCGCTTAAATGGAAGGAGGTGATACACAAGGAGACAGGACTGGCGGGACGGGGTGGGAGTGGGTGTGTGTGTGTAGATGTACAGGGCAGCAGCTAACCTCAGAATAAGAAAGAGACCATCAAAACAATCCAAAAAGCTTGCCAGGAGCAAAGCTTCAGGTTCCATTGCTTAGTATTATTATAGTCCACTATTATACTGGCTTTGTGTGAGTTACCACCTCCTCCAAACACACTCACTGAAAAAAACAAAACAAAACAAAATAATGTGCATGGCGAATTCCCTGCACCTCTCCAAACAATAACAAAGAAAACATGAGTATTATGCTTCAGCAATAAAAAGAAAACAAGAAAGAAAATGTAAAAAAGTATATGGAAGTCATTAAACATTGATATGGGTTAGCAGAGGAAGATATCAAATGTATCCTTTTTTTGTTTGTTTGTTTCTTGTTTTGGTTTGAAGTTTACCTGCCCAGCCTAGAAGCAAAGAAATAAGACCTTCAAGGTCCCTTCGTATGATTCTAAATCACTGCAACCCAAAAGCTGTGGCCCTTACCCCAGACTTTTTGGTAGTAACACACAAATTTCTCTGACTTCTCGTCCTGCAAGAGCCCAAAATACCAGGGTTAAAATGAGATTCGGTGTAGCTTCCTTTCATGAGGGAGGAGCTTTCTTTGGTTTGGAAATTTGGTATCATCTTCTTTTAATCCATGGCCATGGGTGCTGATCCTTTTGTTCTGATCCAAACGGTCAGCTACAGTGTTCTAGCCTCCTTTGTGCTTTCCTCTCAGTCTGGGAACACAGCCCAATTCAGGAGCTGGGTCCTGGAGCATATGACTCCTTGTTTTCCAAAGTGGAGAGAGAACCTTGGCGGCTGGAAACTCTGAAAGTCTTCAGGCTCCAGCTGTAGGAATTTCCAGGCTTCTTCCCTCTGCTAATTCCTCATGGGGGTGGATCTCCACCTGCAGACTGGAAACTCAGTGAGCCCAAGTCAGGAGAGATTTTGGAAAACACACACATTCTTGAGAGGGCTATCACACTCCCCATCCCTAATCCCTGCCTTGATAAAATTCCTCAGCCCATTTGAAGAGAAAACAAAATAGAACAAAACAAAGCAAGAACCTACAATTTCTTTCTTTTTTACTCATGTAATTTGAATACTGAAATCAACAGCTTCCTATGGGTTTACATGTATTTTGTTATCATTCCTTTTGTTATCCCTTGATACTTATAAATGGCGGGATCTGAATGACTTAAGGGAAAGAAAATAAAATGAGCAAATTTGGCATTTAGATGTTTCCATCCTCTTTTTTTTCCCTATCTAAAAAAAAAATCAGCTGGTTCAATTCAAAGTTAGATGTAAATGTTTAAAGTGTTAATGAGTCAGATTTTGCATTTTAAATACAGAGATCAAATCCTTAAAGAATTGAAGCTTCCATGGGGCTTTAAGAGCATCACTGAACTTATACTCCCGTGCTTCTGAAAGCAGATAGAGCGGGCAACAGCTTGTCTTTCAGGTGGAAAAAGTAATGCTTCTAAAACTCAGTCAGACCTGGAATGTGTATCCAGAGCAGAGAGGATCTGCCTGATTTTCACCCTTCCAGACTCACTGTACCTGCAGAGGGCTGGATTTGCTTCTCACGAAGGCGTGTTTTTATTTTTTCCATGGTCACTTGCCTATTACTGGTTAACAAAAAACAAAACAAAACAAAACAAAAAGTGAAGAATCTAAAACTTTCAGAACAAACAAACAAAAACCCTACTTATAAAAAGGAAGGCTTTAATGGGCCAGAATTTAGGACAGCTCAACTTTTTAAATTCTCCTTCCGAATCCAAATCCACTCCTTTTTTTTCTCCTTAGATTTCCTCTCTCTCTTTTCTCTTTCTTCAGATACCCTCTTTTTCCCCCCTTCCTTTCTTTTTATCTAATAGTCTGTCTCTTTCAGGGGTGTGCTGGGGATACAGCAACAACTCTCTGGAAAACAAACCACCATTCTGATTTGTGTCTGTGACGTTGCTGATTTCCACAGTGTAAATACTCCCACTCTGGCTAATTTGGCGTGGGTTTGTCTGAGCAGCCTCCGGATGCCACTAATGCCCTCAATTTCTGTTTCTGTCTGTGTGTCTGTCTGTCTGTCTGTCTCTCTCTCTCTCTCTCTCTCACTCACACACACACACACACACACACACACACACACCTAAAAAGCTACCTATCAGAGGGATACAGAGGATGAATAGAGAAGAAAACCCTGCAACCAAAAAATATATTCAAGAATTCTTCCACTTATTGAAGTGTCATTTTGGTCTCCTGGTATTTGAAGTTTGGGGCCAGCTATGTTCTACCTCTTTTTCTGTGGAGTTGGGGAGAAAATTCAGATCTCAGCTGGGTTCTCACATTTTTTTCCTTCTAAGAAAAAATGAGCCCTAGGGAAGAGGAGAAATCTGAAGAGTTTATGTGTGTGTTTTCATTAGTTGCTTTGAGATTCAGAACTTTTGTTCTATTGCCACTTTAAAAAATATTTTTTTCTCTTTAAGTCAGCAGGGAACTGGAGATGATGAGCCCAGGACTTGGTTTCAGCCCTGGGGCACAACATCATAAGATTTAAATAATGTCTTATAGGTTTTCATACCTTTTTTTTTTTTTTCCCAGGGAGTTCTAAGCATGTTGAAATGTGCAAGTTTTGCTCTCAGTATTCATTTCCCACTGGCTTTCTTTCCTTTCAACATTTCCTCTTCTCAAAGCCTTTTCTCTTTCTTTCCTTTTTCTTCTTTTCATTCCCTTTTCTCTTTTTAATTCCTTTTTTCTCTATATCTCCTTTACTAGCACCCTTTCCCTGTGCTTTTCTGCAGTCCTCTTTCTAACTTTCCATTCACCTCTGACTTCACTGTTTTAAAAATCTTTACCCGAACTTCTCTTACGTAACAGCGTGATGCAATAATTCCTCATTGCAATTACACCTAAACATTTTGGAGTAAGGAAAAAAGTCATTAACGTAAGTAATGTGAAGAGATCAAATAGGAGTTGAAGTGCTGGAAGGAGAGAGAGCATTCAGTCAAAACCCAGAGCAAACATCATGGGGGTTCAAGTCCATGTAAGTGTGGTGGTCATTCGGGCTCCTGGCCACAGGGTGCTGCTTCTCCCTGGAACTGGACAGTATGTGCTTCCCTTTTCCCTTGAGTTGGGTGTGAACTTGAAACACGCGTTGGCAGGTAAAATGTGAGCTGTGGCCACAGGACTTTCAAGAGCTGATGCCAGGACAATTTACAATGTTCAGGGTGGTGGAGGCTCAGTCAGCATGGGTCCCAGAATGAAGATAAAACAGGACAAAACGTCCAGAATACTTTGTAGTAGAAATCTAAAATGGGCAAGAAATAAAATTTGTCTTAAGACTCTGAGATTTGGAGGTTGTTTGTTACACATACATACATAAGATAGCCCATTCTGAAGAGTACAGTAACCAAGAGAAGAAAACATAAAATAAGCTATTGGCTTTCAGAGATAAGAGTGTAGAGGCTCAAAAGAAAATGAAAAATGAGGTTAAATTATTGTCACTTCAAGGAAGATTTCCCCAAGAGTATAAAGGATGGCTGAAACTAATCCTATATTTTGGATGAATACAGAAAGTGCTAATTCCTGTTGTCCATGCGCATGACATATTTAAAGCCCAACAAATACTTCAGAGCATTTGCAAATGTTGCTGCAGCTAGGCAAGAGGAAAATGTGCCTTGTCAAAAGTGTTTTCATCCAAGATCTGGAAATCGCTGCTAGATCCAGTCCAAAGGCCCATGCCAGCTTAAGATGTAAGTGAACCCATTACTTCTTCATGATATGGGATAGGCAATATTCTTTCGCCGTTTTTACACTCAAGTGTAAACTTTTCATTAAAAAATTATCAGATATCTGTTTGAGACTAAAGTAGACTTTAGAGTTTCAGTTTTATTACAGTTAATGAAATACACTGGGAAGAGTATCAAATGGGAGATAAGAAAAAGTAAGCACCTGCTCAAATTCTGCCACTAAATAAATATTTTAGGTAAACACACCAGAGCCTCAATTGTTCTTATTTGTAGAATGAGAGATGATCTGTACAATTACATCCAGATTGAATATCCCTTGATTGCATGTATAGAAGCCACAGCTTATAAGAAATACCACTCATCCATCCTCAAAATGACTGAGTTTTGTGGGAAGAAGACGTCCTGTTCTATCCCATCAGGGGCTGTCAAGCACTGTAAAGGAAATATGATTTTACCAGATTTGCAAAGCTAACAAGGTAGCCTGCCGTACCTTTAAGGATATGGGCAGAATACATGTCACTCCTGCGTCAGAGACAAAAGATTTTATTGCTCACAGAAATAGCAGCAGTGAAAATATCAACAATTCTTGTGATGGTTCCTTAAGTCTCAATTCCCATAGGGTGATGCAAAGAGGGCCAAGTGTCTCTACACATGCAATGGGTCACATTCTGGGAGGAAAAGTGTTAGCTTAGGGAAGCCAAGTCTTTTATAACAGACATTAAGCAAGCCTGCCCTTAGCCCCAGAGGGAGACATTATCTTTAATATACTGGGCGGGAAGATGACGGCCCTTTGCTTCAGAGGGAGACACTATCTCTGTCTTCCAAGGCAGTAAGAAAACTCGTTCTTTGTTCTGGAGGAGATACCAGCTCTGTCTTCCAAACAGTTCACTATATAGACATCTTCAAAAAGATAATCCAGAACAGAGGTAATCAGTGTGCTTGCTCATTATACATGCAGAAATATGTGAGATCCAGGGAGAGAATAAATCTCCCCTTGTTCTTATGCCAATTTGGCTTCTGGAAAATGTTTCCATCAGAAGGCCACTCCATCAACCACTTCGAATGATCTGACAGAGGCTGGGGCCGAACCTGTTCATGTCATAAAGCATTTACTTAAGGAATCCAACAGGATCCCAAGCAGGAGGATGGTGTCAATCTGCAATATTTGACCCTCAACCGTCTCTCCAAGTTCTTGTTCCCAACCAGTCAAACAAAGATCAAACCATTAGAGTCTACCTTAGGAAGCAGGGCGGCTTTCTCCTTAGGTTTCTGTATTGACCTTAGTACTTGGCCCAAGGTGTTAATGTAGGTACAACAGACTTTATCAGCCATTGCAGATTCCACTTTGACCTGTAAGGAGGAATTGTATGCCAATTCTATGATACACAGCAATGGCTGATGAGTTGAGGCTGACCTGAATGCCTCCTAGGTCAAGATGGTGTCATTCATTGATCACCATCAGGTAAAGTGAGGGACAAATTTTGCACCTCCTTTTCTAATTAGATGATCCCCATCCTATATATATAACACCCAGCAGGTACACATAAATAACAAGATAGAAAATAGTTCTCTCTCTAGCTATTAGGGAAAATTTCATAACCAAATATGAAAAATTTCAAAATCGCATCTGATTATGAAATTGCTAGAACAATGCCAACCTAGAATATGGTAAGTGATATTTTTTATTTGCTGTCCTAATGTTATAATTTAAAGCTTCCTACTGCCGAGGCTACTAAGTAAAAGTCTTACTCCTTTGTAACCCCTAGGCCCCTTTATTTAAAAAAAAAAAAAAAGTGAGAATAAAAGTTCACAGAACCCCAAGCTGGGCAAGCCCTGTTTGTATGCAGAATAGATACTTCCCCACATGGTGTGCAGATAAGCATCTCTGATCTCAGTACATTTCTGCCACTTGCATACCATTATGTCTGAAATTTCCACCGTTAGATATGAATTTGTTTATATCTAATTCTAAGATATATACGTATATAAATATATATTGTAATTTGCTTATATGCATTTCTGTATAAGGGAGAGAATCTTGCTTAAAGGAAATATCCTTAAGAAGAGAAATGCTCTCACATTATTATCCACACATTTTCAATTAATATGAGATCTTTTCTATGACTATGACAACACCTATTTAAAAGAAATTTCTTATGAAATGAGACCCTCAACCAGTCAATTTTGGAGAGAGCAGAATAAAGAGAGAAAAAGGTCAAGTGGAGTGGTGATGACAGTGGCGGAAGGCATGGGGTAGGGAGGAGGAGGAGAGTGGAAGTTACAGGTTAAGGACACAGGCACCAAGACACCTGCAGGGGAAGGGATGGGGAGGTGGGAAGACACTGTAGAGACCAGACTGTGTCTACACCTCAGTTTTGTCTAATAATGCTCTTTTGAGACATAAGGAGTTGCTAGATGACTGAAATCTGGAAGCCCAGGATTTTCTGTGATGGACTATACCCCAAAAAGCATGCTGGCTCCTTTTACTTCAGAATAATGTTGACCCTACGTCCAATGAGATCCATCAACAGCCCATCTCTGCTGACTCATTTAGCTGCAGAGAGAGGCTCATGGATCAATTCAAAATAGAAAAATGGCAAGGTGCACCAAGTTACAGAGAATGGAGAGATATGTATAAGACTTTTGACATCCTTTTTTTAGAAAAATGTAAAGCAAACCAAAAACAAAACAACAAACAAAAAAAGAGTAAAGAAAAAGAAAAAAAACCTGTTTGGAAATCATTTTAAGGGGGGAGTCTGAGTGTCAGACCTCTGCACCAGGTGCACAGTAAGTTTTTGAAAAACATAACCTTTTGTCTCCGGGAATGATAAATGGATGATCATGAAATGGTAAAATCTGGAAATGGCTTTTCCCACCACTGCCTGAATACCTGGCTCCAGCATCTCACATCCATAGCCCAGATTCCATATCTCAGAAGCTAAAGGGAGGCATGCAGTGCTCAGCCATCAGCCTGTGTTGATACCATGTGGCAAAGGCTGTTCAAATGGACAGCTTTTCACAGGGATTATGCCTAACTGAATCGTTAATCACTCACCCTTCGTGGCTTATCTGCTTTAATTTGTTTATCTTGTTTGGTCATTAGTTTTGTCTAGATTTTATATTCATTATTCTGTATCGTATCTCTGACATTTCAGTTTAGGAGGTGATTGTTTACCATATACATTGATTCTCCCAGGCCCTCAAATATTCCACAATCGATGCTAACAAGATAGTAACTAGGAATAGTCATTATTTGGCTATTTTTGGACACTTTCTCCATCTCATTTTAATGCATTCTTATGTTTCCAGTCTCTTGGGGACTCTCACATATTCCTTTTGAACCTTTACTCTTTAGTGCTACCCAGACAGAGCCTTTGTACCTCTTTGGAATGAATAAATACAGACTATCTCAGGCGATTTAAATCTCTCTCTCATGTGCCTTTAAAAATGCACACTTTGTTTTTATCAATCCCATGTTTTGCACTTTCAAGAGAAAACACTGCAACTGGCATAGGTTCTCTTATCAACCTATATTATAGATGAGGGGACCAAGTAAGGACAAGCTTGTCTTCTAGGTTCCTAACAAGTCACAGACACGGCGAGAATATATTATGGATGTTGTAGATCATTTGTTTGGTCTGTTATTGTAGTTTTTGTTGCTAGTTTATCTGTTTACTGCACCTGGAGTTTCCATGTGGCCTTTAATTGGGACTGAGTAGGAAACAGTTACTCTTGGGGCCTAAATGAAGATGTACAGCAGTGGGTTTCCTGGCAGTTTGCTAAGCCTGGTGCAACCAACACTTTGGTCCTAGGTGAGAGACCAGTAGGACCAACGGCCCCTTTTACTCTCCTTTGTGCCTTACTTGATGATTTTTTTTTTCACAGTGGAGTTACCACTGGTGTAACTGCCCTTGCTCTGTGGTTAGAGAAGCCCAGGATACTGAGATACATTCCATATATTGGCAAAACTGATATGCATAGCATCTTGTGTCTTCATGCTGCAACTTTCATATAATATGATATGATATGATATATGATATGATATAACTCGGTATGAAAACAGACAAGCTAGCTTTAGATAAGCTATGGTTTCATGAGTAGACCTAAAACAGGTTTTGCATCATGCTGCTTGAAAAAGATCTTATCTATTTAAGTCAAACTGCTGAGACATACTAGCAAAACAATAAATGCAAAAATGTGGCTGACTTCTGCAGGATTGTGTAAGCCGTTAAGCACCTCTGGCCAACTGCCAGACCAACCA
Source organism: Callorhinus ursinus (assembly GCF_003265705.2). Lineage (NCBI taxonomy): Eukaryota > Metazoa > Chordata > Mammalia > Carnivora > Otariidae > Callorhinus > Callorhinus ursinus. The sequence continues at coordinate 33,061,822 of NW_027397073.1, forward strand.
ACACAAGGTCTATTACATTGTGCTTCACTGCACTCTGCCCTGAGATTTGCTTTGGAAGAGACATAAGATGGAAGAAGAGGAGGGCAAAGCAAATCCTCCTCAGCATCACATGAGACCCTTACACTGATGGTTGAATTCCAAGCACAAATGACCCCTTATCCATAGCTAAGCTTTTGTTTGCAATATTCTGTTATCATCTCTTCCCCAACAACGAAAATACAAAAACACTTTCAAGGAGATGATAAACCCCAAAATAGAATACAACACAGTGTATTAGGAGTCCAGATTAACTCAGTTAGATGTCTGGTCCGGGGAACAAAATATTCAACCTTTAAATAAATACACAATAAAGATAGCACACTCTTACTATAGGGTTACTGGACTGTAGCAGTAAATGAACTGAATAAAATTTTATGGCTTCTTAACATGCTGAGGTTTTCGCAGTGTCTTCCATCTTGTAGCTTAACAACATTTTGCAGTCTGCTATCAGTGAAACTAATAGTGCAGATGAAAATTTTATGAAAAATGGGAAATCTACATTGGTTTTATATTATGTCAGTGAAATGAATAAAGATCATATTTTGGCATTAACAGCTAATGGTGAGAAAATAAGTGGGGGCTGGTTACTCCATTTTTGGCCCTGGAATTGATGTTTTTTAAAGAGTCGGCTGTAATTATGATATTTGAATGTCATTATCATTAAACTGATGAATTATTTAGAAAGAAGGTGAACAAGGCAAAGAGTTCCTCAGTGTGTTCACGCATTTTAGTTGTATTGTGCCAGTTGAGGTGCTCCTTTCAGTGGGCGGTATTAATCACACGGATGGTGCAGATATGTATGTTACGTTGTTATTTCTCTTAGCAAGGTCAAAGTTTTCTACTATAGAGCATGTGGGGGATAAGAATAGAGGAAAAGGGGAAGAGGAATTGCTAAATAATCACTCATATTGCAAATGTTGATAGGAAATAGTCCCCACTCTTTGAAATGGATTGTTTTATATCTTCCATGAGTTGTTATAATGACCTCCTTATCAATTTTCTGGCCTCCCACCTTGATTGGCTTCAAGAAAGCTTTTTGATAAGAAGGAAACATAATTTGAAAAAAAAAGACTATTACAGTGTGGATGAGAAAAATATTCAGTTTAAAATACAAGCAACTTTGCCTGCAAACATTTTCCTTGAAGCAAATGGCAAATTAATAATGAACAACCTTTATTTTCTCATTTTTCTCTCTCCCACTCCCTCTCTAGGAAGTAACATTTACTTGTTTTCAGTGGCTCCATTTCTTGGGAGTCTGGGAAATAAACTTTTCTCCAGATCTATTTCTAAAATTATGTTTCATTTACCTGGCTTAAATTGGTACATTCCTGCCTTCAAAAAGAAAGTTGCCATGTCAAGTCCTCTGTGCCAGTCTTTGATTCTTATTGAGTATCAAGGTGCATAATTATGTGTGGTATACAGGATGTGAAACAGATGAAGTTTTTTACTTTTGGATGCTATAATTAATATCATCATATATCTTTTTAAGATTTATTTATTTAGTTTTTAGAGAGAGTGTGGTGGGGAGGGACAGAGGGAGAGGGAGAGAGAGAATCTCAAGCAGACTCCCTGCTGAGCGCAGAGCTTGACTTGGGGTTCCATCTCAGATCTCAAGACCCTAGGATCATGACCTGAGCTGAAATCAAGAGTTGGACACTCAACCAACTGAGACACCCAGGCGCCCCAACATCATATAATATTTTAACTCCATCCTACAAAATACAAGTAGATTTTTTTGTGTCCTATAGATTTTTGTGCATTTTCATGGTTTGTAATATGAATACTTTTGTTCTAGAACATTCTGAATGCTCTTTCTTGGTCATACATCTCTTTACTTTCCTGAAGAATTTGTAGAATTCCATGATTCCAGTGATGTGACTTCTTTCTGTCCTTGTTTTTGTGATTTGTTTTTTCTCAGCTAGGGGCTATTGTTTTCACTGGGGATTCTCCGTTGACTCAAGTCCCAGAGGAAAATAAATGAAAAGCTGCATACTTGGAATGGACTTTGGGTACATGACTTTAGGTATCACTCTAAAGGATAATTTTATTCCACGTTTTCTCTGTTCAGCTTAATTTATCCAGAAAAGGTCCAAGAATGCATGACCCAACTCTTGCTTAGTAAAAAGAATATGCATTTGAATAGACTCTCTTTTCTGCTCTAGAGAAAAATGGAAATGGATCCATGGAGATAAGGAAAACTCAATATCCAAGTAAATTTTCAATCAATATGATGGGATTAAAACAGGGAAATGCAAGTCAAAACCACATGAGATATCACCTCATACCTGTTATAATGGTTATTATCAAAAAGAGAAAAATACAAGCGTTGGCAAGGATACAGAATAAAAGAAACCTTTGTGTACTGGTGGTGGGAATGTAAATTGGAGCAGCCACTATGGAAAACAGTATGGAGTTTCCTTAAAAAAATTAAAAATAGAACAACCATATAATCTAGCAATCCAGCTTCTGGGATATTTATTTGAAGACAATGAAAACACTAATTCAAAAAGATATCTGTACCCCCATGTTCATTGCAGCATTATTTACAATAACCAAGATATAGAAACACCTTAAGTTTTCATTGATAAAAGAATGGATAAAGAAATTGTGGTACATATACAGAATGGAATATTATTCAGCCATAAAAATATCTTGCCGTTTACAAGAACATGGATGGACCTCAAGGGAATTAGGCTAAGCATGAAGTAAATCAGACAGAAAAAGACAAATACTGTATAATCTCCTATGTGGAATCTAAAAAAAAAAAAAAAGAAAAGAAAAGAAAATGAAACAAAATGAAAAAAAACGAGCTTATGGATGTAGAATACAGATTGCTGGTTACCCAGAGTGGGGGTGGGGAAAAGTGGGTGAACAGGGTCAAAAATGACAAATATCCAGTTATAATATGAATAAGTCATGGGGCTATAATGCCAAATATGGTGACTATAGTTAATAACACTGTACTGTTTATTTGAAAGTAGCTATAAGAGTGGATCTTAAAAGTTCTCAACATAAGAAAAAAATTTTGTAACTATGTATGGTGACGGATGTTAAATGGACTTAGTGATGATCATTTTGCAAATGATCAAATATATATATACAAATATCAAATTATTACATTGTACACCTGAAACTAATACAATGTTATGTCAATTATACCTTAATAAAAAACAAAACAAAACAAAACAGAAAAACAGAATTATTTTCTCTCACTAATCTTATTGTGGACTTGTTTTTCCTCTTATATTTTTGTCTAAAATAATTATGGCAAAGAAATTTCACTATGTTAACTTAAGGAAATAATCTACAATAGACTTCTTACTGTTAAGAGAATTTCTTGATTTAAAAAAAAATATGGGGGGCATCTGGGTGGCTTAGTTCGTTGAGCATCTGCCTTCAGCTCAGGTCATGATCTCAGGGTCCTGGGATTGAGCCCCACATCAGGCTCCCTGCTCAGCAAAGAGTCTGCTTCTCTCTCTCTCCCTCTGCCCCTCCACCTGCTTGTGCTCTCTCTCTCTCAAATAAATAAATAAAATCTTTAAACAAAAGGGGTGCCTGGGTGGCTCAGTCGTTAGGCATCTGCCTTCAGCTCAGGTCGTGATCCCAGGGTCTTGGAATTGAGCCTCCTGTCAGGCTCCCTGCTCAGCGGGAAGCCTGCTTCTCCCTCTCCCACTCCCCCTGCTTGTGTTCCCTCTCTCACTCTCTCTCTCTGTCAAATAAATAAATAAAAATCCTTAAAAAAAAATCTTAAAAAAAAACTTTTATTGTAGCAAGTTACTCTCTTTTATTTGTTTAACCAAGTTCTTTTTCTCTCCAGTGCTTCAAATACCTTACGTGTTCACATACACACATAAATACACACATACACTCTCATCACGTGAATATCAAAGAGAAGCCAGTCAGTTTATTAATTTATTCAGTGTTATTTACATTGAATGAATGAGATTTTATTTTCTCCAATAGTATTTACATTTCATACTGTTTAATTTATAATAAAGAATAAGGATCAGCCATATATTTCATTCACATGTGAATTTTTAAGCACTGGAGCTTACAGAAATTAACAAATGATTAGCCTTGACTAAAGAGTAAAAGCTGAATATTAAGAAAGTGATAATATTTTGTTCCTTGTTGCCAAATGTGAATTCCTGTAAGGTCTTTAACTCTTACCTGTGTGTCTCTTTTCTCTCTTGATTTTTTATTAATAAATGATTTTTAGGAATTTTATAAGCCATTCAGTTTTGATTCTAGATGTGACCTAAGGCTAGTTCTACCTGATCTTTTCAACAAAGGGAGAAACACATACTAAAATTTGAATACTATGTGCATGACATGCTAACCATTTAGTACTTAAGAACCATATATACATACACTATGCTTACATTCTTCTGGATAGTTAACTTTATGTAGCCAATACCTCAAATTGGGGGACTCCAAAAGCTTCCCAAAAAATAATCAATAAAATTTGGTTCCACTGATACTGTTTGAGTTTATTTGTGTGCTATTTCTTGCTTACTTGCTTATTTGTGATTTTTATTCGGTCTTACTTTGGTGGAAGTTGTAAGAATTGACTGTTCTAACTTGAAAAGGATAAAAGAAGGTCCCAAATTTTTATTTACTTCTCACACCACTAGATAAGGAGTAGGAAGGACAAAACAGAGATCAAGTCTTTCCTTTTGGAGCATTTTAGAATCAGAGCTAGAAAAAGTATTTCTTTGGGATTTCATCAATCAATATTTACAAGAGTTCCATGAAATGGTTGGAACTGAGATGCCATGCTGAACAAGTCAAATGTGGCTGAAATTCACCCAGGGACTAATGTTGCAGGTATTAAATTATCCATGGGCTCCAGTCAAGCAATTCAATACTCAATCTGCTCAAAGCCCAAGGAAATAAAAATCACATAAGGAATTCCAGTTTGAAAGAATATTTTCTTTTTAATTTCTGACGTACAATGGCAGGCCATCTGACATCATGTCACATCAGCTTCACTCCCTGGCCACAACAGACCTGTCATGCTGTATCAGTGGGGTAAACGAACAAAGAGATTCTTGTCCTCAATCAGATTTCCCTGGTATCAGTCTGGACAGCAAGCAGTCAATCCCAATTGAGCGGGCAGATGGAGACAGAGCAGATTAATAAGTGGATCCTCTTTATCTGAAGAGCTGGCAGGCATCATGGTTCACCAGGCACCTGAGTTATATTTTTAAATAGGTCAGCACATCGAGCGTTCACAAAGGGGAAATGGAGTTAGCTGGAAGATTGGCACCAGTGGGGAACACAATGTGGGAGGTGGAGCTCAAGGTGCACTTTGATAGAGTCTGAGGATTTGGGACAGTGGAGGGTGGAAAATAAAGAGTTGCTGTCCTTGTTTTATCGTCTTGTTTAAAAAAATGTGAATGTACTATGGAAAGCACATGGAATGTATCTGGATACTGTCTCTGAACCTGGTTAGGTATTTTCATTTTTAAAACTTCCAACAGCATCATTACTGCCATTCTACAATTATCATCAGGGCAAAAATGAAGGGGTTTTGTTTGTTTTCCATCTTGCACAGTATTAGGATCCTCTGGAAGCTACACAGAAAGGGAAGAAATTGGACCCTCAAACAAAGCAGGAAGACATCTATTAGGTTCAACTATAAAATAGTAACACCTGTGTGTGTGCATGTGTGTGTGAAAAATTCATTAAACTGCCTTGAAATTAGGCCCCAAAGGAAACAATCTTGTTTTGAACAGAGGCAACATATAAGCCAACATATAAGTAACATGTTTACAATGATCCCTACGATTTTCAAATAATGCTGCCTTGAAAACAGACCTTTCTTTATCATACTCAACAATGTGATCAATAGCTTACAGTTATTAGCCTGTCTCAACCAGGAAGTTTTAGTCCATTAAAGAATCAGAGAAACCTTGTTACCACATTTTCCAGGGTATGGATTCCCAGCGAGGAAATTATAGGGAAGTTTGAGTTCAGTTCTTAACAAAAATAAGGTAGCCCACTTAAAATATCCTATTTCCAAATCTTAACCCAGACTTACCAGAGAAGTCCAGGGAACATAAGCAAGGATTCACTATTTAGGAACTAGTTTATGTGTAACCAAATAATGTATAATTAAAAGAAAGAAACAAATTTTCCAACTTATGAAAATTATTCAATCTGTCTTTTACTCCTTTCTCTCTCTTGGTGGTAGGGGAGGTTTTGGGACTGTGCCACATTACCCAGATTGAGCAAGGCAAGATGGAGTGATTCGTGCTCACAGGGTTTGCCTCAACACTTGATTTGACAGCTGGAAGTCAGACTCCATTTACTTGTGTTGTTTCCAAGGGTAGATAAAAAAGACATTTGAAAAGAATAATTTGGGACCTCTAGGGAGAATAGTGTATTGATTGAGATGAAGTGTGCAAGGCTAAAGGAGCAAATTTCTCCTAAAATGAGACTCAGGAAAATTAAGTAGCAAGAAAGCATTGAAGTAACAATAAATGCTTAATTTGGAAAGGTTTTTAAAGTCTCCCAGAGTTCTTGAATCCTCTGATCTCAGTGTCTTAGATTTAGTCAGTGATTAAATGATTATCTGATATGACAGTACACTGTGGTGGGAGTTTCCTCTATATCTTCTGCGTGTGAACAACCATTTTCTTCCCTTGGAGAATAGAGGAATAAGTATTGGTAATATATATCCGAGGCATATTGGGATGTAAAAATAAATGGTAGAACTCTGGATTTCTTTCAAGTCATTTGAAAAACAAAGTAGAAATTGAGGAAGTAAAAACAGTCTTGCATTGACGGCCAAGGCAGTCCTCAAAAGGAGGGAAGTGACCACTGGGAGACTACAGTGGCTAGGGAGCAGCCATCTGGGATCAGGGAGATAGGACTGAGCTGGATCAGGCAATAGGCTTGGAGATAAGCTTGACAAATTGGTTCTGGGAAAGCCTGGAAGGATCACCAGATCTGTAAGTGTTGCTTGCATGCATTCACCTCAGATTAGAAATATAAGCTTTGCCTTTCTTCAGTTCTCCTCCTGCCCATTAGAAAACCTTTCCAGTACTTTTGGTTACTACCCACCTCTCTTTCTCTCACACTCCATCTCAGAAGCACAGCTGTATAAATAATAGCCAAATGGGTCTTCCCAGGCAACAAAAACTGATCAGTCCTTGAGTGACTTCCATAACCAAAAACCAATAAAGAATCATTTATATCTCTGGAGAAAACTTCCGCCTCTGACTTCTGTTGTGAACACAAGTAAAGATACCAGCAAAGAAATATAACCAGATAGCTTTTAACAGAATATGATAAAAAAAATAAAATAAAATCTAGAAGTAAAAATAAGATTCCTACTATTGTAACGTAAGACTTTTCATTTCCTGAATTCTCAACTCTTCAATTTAGTCCAGTGTATCAGACATAGAGTTGGCCCTATAAGGAGGATAGAGAGATGAGTAAGACATCATCCTTGCCAACAAGAAATTTCACATTTTATATGGGAGGAAAATATTCATCTATGACAACCATGATGTATTAAGTGTTACTCTATTCATTTAAGAAGTAGTCTAAGGAAGAAAACAAGTGTATATTTTAAAAAATTCTGGTACTAGGTCAATAATATTTTTTATATTGTAACATGGACTTTAAATATGTTAATCTTGAGATTTGCATTATAGGCCTATACCATCATTTTCCTAGATATTTTCCTCTTTTGTTGAATATAAAGATGTTTTCAATATTTTCTTATTATAAATATAGTGCAATACATAATCTTAATATATTATTTTCTCTTGTATTGTCTTTATACTCAATTTACATGAGTGTGATTAGTATGTTAAAAGATAAACAAGCAGATGTTAATACATTTTTTTTTCTTACAGAGACACAAGTATAGATCCTTTAAAATTCATTTGTCTTTCTTTAGTTCCTCTAAAAATGCGCCACACCCTTGTTAAGAACTAGCAGGTTGCTCGTAAAGGAAATACAGGAGAACAGTCAGGGGCAGCTTTGACAGAGAGTACAGCATCAGCTAGTCAGATTTACTTTATGTGTTTGGATATCCTCGGTCTTGGTCTTGTACTTGACACCGTTTTGCTGGTTTTCTCTTGTTGTCTTATCCTTTCCAAGTTCTAGCTTCTCTTGGCTTTACTAATTTAGTTAATGTTAATGCTTTCCCACTAGTGCAGTACAAAAGTCTCCCTCTGAACCATACTGAAACCTTCCTCTGCTCTTTCTATACATGGTAAATAGCAAAACACCTTCTCCCAGCTTAGTCCAGACCTTATTCCCTCCCTCCCATAGCCAACTGCTCATAAAGGCAAGACTGTGGATAAGTCCAATAGTTAGAGGACCTAAATCTGGCTTTAGAGTTGGCATTCAAGCTGCCTTATTCCCAGGAACTGTGTGACTGGCACATGAGAGTTCAGTACATAATAAACCTCAGAAAACTTTGCAAGGGAATTTCTATACCTACCATTTTTTTCCAGCTGAAGGTGATACATCATCATCTGCCACCAAAAAAGTCCTTCAAGTTGTACTCATCTTTCAATATTCCCTTCCCCATCCATTCATCTGGTCCTCCTTGTCATCCTCAGAGTGTGAATACAATGACTGTGCTAGAATGGAAACCTCTACCTGACAGTATATCCTCATGCTGAAAAGATTTGTTACTCTTTATCAATTATGTGTGTATAGTATATTTATAAATACATGAATATACTATATATGTGTAATTCCTGATGGCCTTAATAAACAATAACATAAATAATAAAATCATACAGAAAAAACAGGACTGGTTTCCTTCTCAGCATCTTAAGACCACTTTTCAGTATACTTTATCCAACAATGATGGTTCCCTCCTTTCTCTTAATCTATAGCTTCCATTATCATAACACTCAGGTCATTTTGTGTATATATGTATATATTTATGTGTATATTAAATTATTATACATATATAACATGTTAATATTAAATACATAAATATTAATAAAATAATATATAATTTAATATATATATCAGGCATATGTTTTCTCTTCTTAAAGTTTTACAAAAACTCCTGAGGATGGAGGTCATGACTTCTATTTTCCTTGTACTTCTCTCAGTTATTAGAATAGTACTAAGTACAATAAATATTAGTCAATTGATGGATTGATGTTAAATGTTAGATATATGACCAAGGTAGCTTCTGGTCTATTATTCCAAATTGACCCTCAAATTGCATTTTCCACTTATAGATTCCCTAATTATTTTGCTATCATTCATAATCAGCTGGATGACCACCAAGAAAAAGATGATGTGTTCACAGGAGCTAGTATTAAAATTAGAGTTGCCAAAGAAGGTTGTCTTTAAGGAACAAGACTCATGATATGACTAAAATTGGCTCCCTGATACCAAAATAGGCAGAAACCACAGTATGAAAGCCAGCCTGAAGCCCTTCCTCTATTATATCTTTAATCAGTATCTGTGGCACACTCCCTTCCTTGATAACTACTGGTCTTCATCTTTTTCCCAGAAGCCATTTCATTATTTTTCTTTCTTTTTCCCTTGATAAATGATTTCATTTTCCCTCAACTTGGTTGGCAGAATGGCCAACATTAAATGTTCATTTGTTTAAACTAACAGAGTGTGGTCAGTTGATTCCCGAGGGAGGAGAGGAAGCCAAACAGGTCTAAAATGGCATCATTTAAGAACACAATCAATTCATTATCTTTTTCATAAAGTTCACATATGCACACATTAATCATCATGGCATGGCACTGGGCAGGAAGTTCTTACCTAAGCAAGTTCTACTCTACAATATATCTTTAGTGTTTAATGGCCGTTTGCAGCTTTGATTTTATTGTGTGCTCACTCATCTGTTGTTTTATGAGCCAGTCTGTGTCTTTGTGATGAACTGATTAAGCAACTGATTTTGAAGTTAAATTCATAGGCAAGTCAACACTCCATCCATATCTAGCTAAGGATTTTGGCCATTATGATCTCATCACTTCTCTAGAATAGAGATGTTGGGGCTGGGGGGAAGCTCCTGAAAGAACTTAAGGCTGCTTAATAAATTAAGCAGTTGAAGAGGTCTAGATGATCAGAAAAAAAAGAGAATAGTAAGGAAATATCCTGGCAGCCATCTTCACATACACAAGGGGTATATATGTTAAAGAAAAAAATAAAGTACCTATGTACTGCTCCAGAGAACAAACAATAATGCTATGAGAAATAAGGATCAACATAAGAAAGAACTTTCTCAGCATGCAACATGGAAACAAATTAACTGAAGAAAAGTTGAGATTTTAGCCAATGAAATGATTCCAGAAAATTGGTGAAGTTTGTCAAGAGTATTGAAGTGAATCATGCATATACTGTGAGATTGGACATGGTTACCTTCCTTGTTAGAGTCCATGATGTTAAGCATTATTTGACATTTAGCAGTCTTATCATTTACTAACCAGTCTGGTGTAATAACCCATTTGCTTGTTTTCTCCCTCTCTTCCTTTCTTTCTATTTGTGGTTTCTAAATTGTTTTTAGCTCAATTTAAGCCTTTTCATTACAGTTATCTATTTTATAAAAAAAGCATAGTCATAGATTCAAGTATTCCACTAATGCAAACAAAAAAATTCAGACCAAATTTGGACACCAAAGGGTACCTTTATACCTTTCTATGTTCAGCTATTTCCCCTGGGTAGTATGACGCCACTTTTCGAACTAACTGGCTCATATTATCAGAATTCAGAACAGTTCACCTCATGATTTTCTTGAATAAAGAACTAAAAATTGCTTAATTCTTTATTTTAGAAGGAAGTTTACACTTTTGGTGATGCATATTAATAAATAGAATCAAAGAAAAGACAAAAAAATGTCAAGGACATTTCCAATTCATCCGGAAACACATGCCAAGTTTAGCTTTAAAGCCCACCTAGAGAAGAAGATTGTAGAATCTCTTCAAAGCCTTAAAAAAAAAAAAAAAGTGTTGGCTAAACAAAATCCCTTTTTTCCTTAATTTAATCTAATTTGGACTTCTTTGAATATGCAAAAGTTTTTTCTTATAAAGATTTCTCCTATATTTGTAGCTTGCAATTAAATCACCCCTTAGCCTTCACTTCTCTATATTAAATTAGAACTCTATTTCCTTCCCAACACTGTTTTGTGCCAGCTCCTTAAAGATTTATGCTGCTTTCTGCTGAATTCTTACTCAAAAGTATTTCTATACAAAATTGGGCTGAATTCTTTACATGCTAAAGCTCATACTGCCCTTCTAAGATTGATGTATATCATCATCTACATTTTGAAAGTTGGGGAAGAAGTTAAAGAGGAATTAGGCCTGTCATCATTAATAGACCCTGAATCATGCCTAGGATTAGAAATCAGAAGCTCATACCACAAATAATGGCGAGATGAACAGCAACTTCATCACTCACCAGTCACCTAACAGGTTGCCCTCCAATATCATCTTTATTTTATAGCACTATATTTCTTACCTCTGGGGATCTTTGTGAAATGGATGGGATGATCAGCTGGGCTGTGATGGATGAAGCCATGCTGATTGCTTGTTTTCCAAGATTGAAGACTCTTTGAATGTTAAACCGTACCCACTTTGTGGTGGACAGACTTTAAGGGGCCCCATGACCCCCACCTCCTGGTGTGCATGCTCTTGTATAATCTTTTCTCCTTGAGTGACTTTCTTCTGACCAGCTGAATATGCAAAGGTGATGGGATATCACTCCCATGACTATATTATGTTATATATACTCTGCCTTGCTAGTGGACTTGCTAATGCTCTCCTACTAGCCTAAAGAAGCACACTGCTATGTTGTGAACTGTCTATGGAGAAGGCCGCATGGCAGGAGCTGGGGAACCGAGAATGGCTTCCAGGTGACAGCTAGCAAGAAGCTGGGGCTCTCAGTCCTATATAACCACCAGGCAATGAATTCTGCCAACAACAGAGTGAGCTTGGAAGTGGATTTTTCCCCAGTTGAGCTGCCAGATGATAATGCAATCTGGCCAAAAGATACCTTGATTGCAACTTTGTGAAATGAAAGCAAAAGACCCACTTAAGCCATGGCCAGACTTCTGAGACACAAAGACTGAGATAATAAGTGTGTGTTATTTTAAGCTCCCAAATGTGTGGTAATTTTTTACACAGAGTCTTTGCAGATGAGAAAAGTGAGGATGTTGATTATGATGAAGAAATTCCCCAATAAGCTTGATAAAGGGACCATAAGTCAGAACAGTAAGGATGATAAGGTTTTTTTGTTTAAGCTTTAACGTAATGGTACCTCAAATGTAAAAAGATATGACACAAAGATCAGACTTAAGGCTAGATTCTGCAGACTTAGAGTTTTATTCTCTTTGCCTTTATAGTCTTCCAGAAGATACTCTGGACAGCTATAAATGTAGGAAGAGATTCTGAGGATGACACAGAAATGCTGATATAATTTTCAGCATTGCAAAGGAGCTGTGGTTTTATTACGAGTCTTAAAGAAACTTTAAATTCCTACCATGCGTACTAACCTATTTTTCAGATAGGTGTTTCCTTAAAACAAAGACATGAAAACATGAGTTATTTATACTTCATACATGAGAAAAATAAGAAAGAAATAAAAAAGAAAGGAAAGAAGAAAGGAAGGAGGAAAGGAAGAAGGAAAGAAGAAAAAAAGGAAGGGAGAGGAAGAAAGGGAACAAGGATAAAGAAAGGAGAAAAACATTGACACAAGGTAATAATAACCCTTTTCTGAGAATATATAAAATGCATTGTTTATAAACCTCTATAGCAAATTAGTTACTTCAAATTTATGGGAATATAGAGTGATTCCTGTGGAACAAATGTTAAAAAGATATGGGAATGCCTTATTTTATGTTAAGGACATTATTACACATGTAACTATAAATTTCTTTAAGATACTAAAAATTAATGACACTCACAGTTTTGGACACAGTGTTCACAACTTCTGGATCCTTCTTAAGTTTGAAGTCAGCTATCTTCAACTGCTTGTAGAGTTTTTATTATCAGCTACCCTCTTCGAATGCTGCCTTCTAGATTCAGTATCTACAGACTGCCATATCCTTATAACTCTTATATTTTATAAATTCAGTAACTCTAGATACCCTCACCACTGGTACCTATAATCTTTTTTAACTGACTATGATTAATTCTGCTCACTTAATACAGAAAATGACACAAGAGGGATCCATCTAGACTCTGACACACAACACTAGGTCAACAGTCTTCAAGACCTTGAGGGATAGAATCAAAAACTTTTAACAGGGGGGCACCAGGGTGGCTCAGTTGGTTGGGCAGCTGTCTTCGGCTCTGGTCATGATCCCAGGGTCCTGGGATCGAGCCCTGCACTGGGCTCCTTGCTCAGCAGAGAGCCTGCTTCTCCCTCTCCTTCTGCCTGCCTGCTGTTCCCCCTGTTTGTGCTCTCTCTCTCTATCTCTCTCTTTGTGTCAAATAAATAAATAAAATCTTTATAAAAAAAAAAACCAAAAAACTTTTAACAGAGTTTAGGCAGTGATTTCTCAGAAAGAGTAGCATTCAGTCACTGATTCTGTAACTTCCTCTTCTTGTTCAGATCTCATGGACGGCCTATACCCTGTGACTCCCTTCTCAGACATTCGGGGGCCCTCATGCCTTTCTTGGATAGCCAAAGTTTCTAATTTTGATTTTCTTTGTACATTATTATACCTTAAAAGTGCTCTGACTCCTATACTTTCTCACCCTTGACTATTCACCAGCAGGAAAGCCTTCCACATACTGAGTATTAGTTGATGCTTGCTATCATGTCTAGTTCTCTTAAAATTATACCAGTCTAGATTTCCACCTCAATGAATCCACTCAAACCAACCTTCTGCTTAGAATGCCCTACTTGTCTACATTTCACTCATGGTACATAGACACCTGACCAAAGGATGCTGAATTTGAACCTCAAAAGAATGAGCAAATACTTCATATTCAAGGTCTGGCCCAGACCTTTCTACTTCAGTTTCTTCTTTGACCAAAGTTGGTGATTCATTCCTTAAAAATAATATCTAATTTAGAACTTTTAGGATCCACTTGAGAACTCCATAAAACTTGTCAAGCATCACAATAAAAGCTATTGTTCTATTTATATTGTGTATAGGCATAGTTTGTATGTACCTAACAGGCAAAAAATAAGGTCTCAATTACTTTTTATTACCCATAATAAAAAATATACTATTGTGTACACAGTACTTAATACATTGACTATTAAATAAATAAGTATTTGATAAAATAAATACTTGCTAATCACTAGTTAAAAATCAATGGGAAATCTAACACTTAGAAGTAATCAATTTAAAGGAGTTCATTTGTTTTCCACTATTATTCCACTGAAAAGCACTCTTGAAAATGCTCAAAATTTTCAATGCTAAATGTGGAAAATGACTCCCAAGTAAAAGTAGTGAAGAGAATATCTTAAAGGGATAGGACCAGGTCCCTAGGAGGCCAATAAGGTTATATTGCCTCAGCCTCGTGATTCACTGTTTACTAGGGAGATCATTTGGGTAACAAATGCAAGAGAACAGCTGCAAGTTTGCATGGGGTGGAGGTAAATTTAGGTGTGAAAGGAAGCTAATTGCCTTAGTGTGTGCCAAACTTTTCAGGTGCTAACAAGATCCTGTTCAAGGACATGGGGGGGGGAGCTGGAAGGGGAGCCTGGAATGCATTTAAACTCAGCTATTCACTCATATCCTAAAATCAGTCACACACCAAAAAAAAAAAAAAGATCTTGACTGAGGTTGAGGACAAGAAAGAAGGTTAATCTGTCAAATGCCAACCTATATAGGGGCACCTGTGTGGCACAGTCATTTGAGCATCCAGTTGAGCATCTGACTCTTGGTTTCCACTCAGGTGGTGATCTCAGGGTCGTGAGATCGAGCCCTACATTGGGCTCTGAGTGGGAATCTGCTTGAGACTTTCTCTCTCCCTCTGCCCCTTCCCCATTTTCTTTCTCTCTCTCTCAAAATAAATAAATACGTCCTTTTTAAAAAAAAGTCAACCTATATAGATAAAATAAACTGCATTTAATTAATGTATCTTCATTCTTTTAGGGAAAATGTAGACTAAGAATGATACAATTTTTGAATGTTTTGGTGAGGCTGGTGTGTTGGTGGGGTCCGGAGCCAATGGCCAAGAAGGAATTCTTGAGGCATCTTTGGTGCAAAATGGTGGTTTTATTAAAGCACAGGGACAGGACCTGAGGACAGAAAGAGCTGCTGCCCCAGGACTGTGAGGAGCAACTGATTCTATACTTGGGGGTTGGGGGAAGTAAAGATAAGGGAAGTTCCAAAAGGATTTTTATATGCTAAAGAAGACTCACAGGATACCAGAGGTCTTGCTTTTGTCAAGCAAAGGTTGTTTCTCCCTCTAGCAAGGCATTAACATTAAGACAGTTGGGAACTTCCTGGAGGAACTTTATATTCTGCCTGCCTCAAGTACTTGTCAATGAGCTAGCTGCAGGTTATAAGGACATTTAATTTTATCTATGTTCCCTTCTGCCTTTGTTTCCCATATGAAGACTAAATCAAAGGCTTTAACCAAGGTGGATACTTAGAACAAGATTTAGCGTTTCCTAAAAATCTATGCTCACGTCAAGAGAATGATGAATATGTTGTCCACAATTTCTGCATTTTTGGGGAGAATATGGTTTAAAGATCAGAAATCACGTAAAAGTTAGTTCAGTTCCTCACTGTGACTTGGAATGCAGAACTCATGTGTGTATGTGAGTGTGTATGTGTATATAAACTTCCTGGATAGGAATCAGATAAAAAAAGTACTCAGTGGTCAATTACATATATTTAACAGTTAGTTAAATATCCTCCTATAATGCTCTGAAATGATAAAGAGAAAAAGCAAAGTAGTGAAGAAATCAACTAGCTTTCAAATAAGTTAGTCAGTTCAGTGCCATGGAAAAAAACTGATATGTCTTAAAAGTGATTAAGTTGTCTGACAACACCTGCCACCTGTTCCTTCTGGTTGTTTCATGGTGGGCCTATCCATATGGGACATCTCTGCTTGTGCCATCATAGGATGACGATGGATAAGGCCTCATTTTAGGACAGATAAATTCCCAACTCTGGGATCTCAGAAAATTCATCTCTCCACCATCCTTGCCAGCTTTAGGTCTAGACTATTTTCAAGCAGTAACACAGGTGTTATATTCTTCAATTTGTCTCCTGTACAAATGATCCACCACCATTTACAACAGTTCTTTACTCTTAATGTATTCAGAGATATTCGGTTAGGGCTAGAGAGCAGTTACAAGGCTGATATTTTAAAAAGCTAACATTTGAGCCTGATTTCCTCCTACACAAACCTTAACTGGCACTTGTGGAATGGGTAAAATACTCTAGAATTTTCCTAAAATTGTCCACTCCCTACATCTATTTGCCAAATTTCTTTCTCTACCTTTGGTCAAAAGCCACTTCTTACAAGGTGTTTTCCAAGATTCCTTCACTTCTTATTGTTGTATAGTATTTTGTTTACACTTAAATTATAACTCCTCCCCCAATCTTAGAGCTACCTGTATTTTCTTGTATCTCTCTGCCAGCTCCACCTGGAGCTTTCCACTTCTCAGCACAGAATCATGCATCTCAGACTCTCTCTGACACCCTCTATTCACAAAAGGCATGGCACTTAGGCAACTTTCTCTTTCTAGGTTTCTACTTTTATCCCCTTGTCTCCCATGGTTTTCTTTCTCCTAGGTCTGATGTTGGCTATGGACACATTTTCCTTTGGTTCTGCTTTCTTGTGGCTTCTAAATTCAAGCACACAAAATATTTTCACATTGTAGGTTTTATTGGTTACAGGAAGACAGACTTTGGAAACAAAAATAAGAAAAACATAGAAGGAGAAGCTTGTCCTAACTTCTTAAGCTCTTATAATCACACTCACTTTTCTTTTCTTGCTGGTTGTGTTGAGATGGGCTTCTGCCATAGGATGTAATTCCTGAGTTCAAGGATTACTAAAGTCCCTGTCTCCTGACTTGCCTTTGGGAGAGGCACTTTGAGTGCCTTATTTTTAAAGGCCTCACTCTGGTCCTAATGATGTAATGAGTGATTCCCACTTTGTTTCCAAAGGTGAATTATATTTTCATAAAACCCCCATTGTCTACTCAGCCTCTGCATCAAATTGAGATATGTGTACCTGAGTTTCTTCATTCCGCTCTGAAGGGTAAGCTCTTGAAGAGGAACCATCATGGCTTTTTTGTATCTATATTTTATGTATAACAGGTTTGCTGTATATTTACTCAATGATGCGATTTGGATACAGTTAATGGTACACAAAGATGTGTGACCAAATGTCCAAGGAGTCTCTTCTGTCCTGAGGAAATACTTGCCTTGAGGTAGAATACGGTACATGGCTGATAAATGTGGTAATAAGTTAAGACTCAGGAAATGAGTAAGAGCCTTCTGTGGGGCATATATGTTATGGGCATGGTGGTGTGATTAATAGAGAAGAGATATTTGTGATAGTTCTTTGCTCTCAATATGGAGGGCTTTGAGTAAGTTTAGGTTTGTTTTCATATTCAGAAAATTTCAGTATCCCAATAGACCATAAGCATTTATTAACCTGTTTCATAAGGAAATGGTTCATGCCAATGGGTGGCTTACTGAAGAGTTGGGAAGAAATACTATATCCTAGGTTTAGCTTATGGCAGATAACATGCTTTCTGATAGATAAAACTAAAACATCTTGGGAAGATTACAAAGTAAGACTATTAATATATGTAGAATTTTATGCTATATGCTAAAAACCAAGTCTCTGATGAAAGAAGGGTAAAATAACGTTCAGAGAAGGAGTGGGGTTAATTAGGGAAGAACTACTATACCAAAACGCAAACTTCCATTGAGTCAATTACCTATTCTTTCCTGGCTGGAGATGAAGAACAGCTGGTTCTTGTCCTCCATTTAATAGATCATCATATTTCAAACACAATTCTCAGAGCACCCTTTAGTCTCCTCTTTGCCAAGCTAAACAACATCAGTTCTTAAACTTTTCCTATGGGACGTATTTAGCCTTGAATCATAGTACACACACTTGAAGTATACTGTCTTCCATAATCCACAGCTTAAGCCTGCTAATTTCAGGGAAACTGCAAGAAAAAAAAAAGTATTTTGACAACAACTATTATGCCTTGGTAATTACTCCATCATCGAGAAAAAATACTTGCACCATGGATACACATCAAAGGCAGTTTAATTTGAAAGATGTGTATTTAGGTTTCCTGTTCCAAACACATCCTCAAAATACACTCATCAGATAATGTCAGTTATGGTTCACTTGTCCATCACAGTTGCATTTATGGTGCCCAGAAATGGCCATGTGCAAATGTACCATGTGATGATTCCATATGGATCAACAATAGGAATAGTTCAGCCAATCTACTTTGTTTTTTAGAGCAGTTTAAAGTTTGCAGAAATATTGAGCAGAAAGTACAGTGAGTTCCTATATACCCCCTTCCCACCGTTACCCATATAAACAGGTTCCTTGATTATTACTATCTTACATTAACTGGGGCACATTTGTTACAATTTATGAGCTTGATTGGCTTTTTTGACTTAGTTAGAAGACATTTCCTGTCAAAAGACTTGACTTGGAGCTTCTCAAGAATGCCTTTTAAAGGAGTCTGGTTCAACACAGGTTTCATCCCTTCTCCAGAGTGGATTGCTCAACTCTTTTGATGAGATGGGATGTTTTCTGGGGCTGCTTCCATGCTCAGCAGGAAAGCAGGTCATCACTGATTAACAGTGACTACCATGCACATGGATAAAGAGGGTGGTAACATACATGATACCCATTTGTTATATTGGAATACCAAAAGGATACTGTATTATGAAGCAGAAGCCTGGATTCTAGGTCTCTCTAGAATAGTTTTATAACCTCCAGGAGCTTATCTAACCTTTCTGAACCTGAGGTGCAATAAAACAGAAATATTATTTTAACTCGTGGAAAGTAGCACACTGAACTAGAAAAAGTCTTGAAATTACTTACAGCTCTAAAACACATGATTCTAAGTGTCTTTGAAGAACACTGCTGAGTCAGTTTTCATCAATTCAACCGCAAGACATACAACTGGCATTTAACCACCATAGAGGCTTCTTGGCTGAAAATGACTTTTTCCATAATTGAATCCAGTAATTTATTTCTGGCCCAACTAAATCCAAAGCTATACACTAAAAATTCAAAAACAGGAAAACAAGGTGGGGAAGAAAAATAACTAACATTTTTCATTTGATCATTACACTCTATTTTGGTGGCTGTCAAAAACAATATCTAATTTACAGTATTTTATATTTAAGCATCTGGCAGTTTAATTAATTTGATTAATTAATTTCTTAGAATTCTATCAACTGTGCTGCACCATAACTTGTATAAAAAACATCTTTGAAAGGAATTAAAGATGTCATTATTTGAGGTTTGATGTTATTAAGTTCTCATCTGAAAAAGCAAAATAAGGTGATTTTAGAAAATTAGTAGAAAAAGAAAAAATAGAGTCTCAAGATACACATACATTGCCAAGACATGCAACAGGTGTTTTATTTTAGGTGTTGTATTATATATATATTCCTAAAGATATTAGATGATTGGTTTCTTTAAAAGAGTATTTGTTGAGGGCGCCTGGGTGGCTCAGTTGGTTAAGCGACTGCCTTCAGCTCAGGTCATGATCCTGGAGTCCCGGGATCGAGTCCCGCATCGGGCTCCCTGCTCAGCAGGGAGTCTGCTTCTCCCTCTGACCCTCCCCCCCTCATGTGCTTTCTCTCTCTCTCATTCTCTCTCTCAAATAAATAAATAAAATCTTTAAAAAAAATAAAAAAAAATAAAAAAAAAAAATAAAAGAGTATTTGTTGAAAAATACATTCTTATATTTTGGGCTTAATCTTTGATTTCCAGTTAAAAATGAGACTACCTGGCACTTTGGATTCTGCCTTTTGTTTGGCACTCAAATGTGTAAGTCCAGGAGGATCCTCATACAAAAAGTCTGTTCAAGCACTGGGTCACCTCCTTGTGTCAAACATTTTCTTCTGGGGGGCAGAAAATCAATCTATTTGCTGCACTAGTTGTTACGCAATCTGCTATCTGAGCATCATAACGCTGATACGTTGAAAACATCTCTCAACTGACAGCTTTCTGAAACTGGTTCTCCCAGCTATCCAGCTGATTAGCTTATAGCCACTCCACATTTTCCTGACCGCTGCAATTTCGCAAGCAGGGCCCAGTGAGGTAATCACCTCACCTCAGCAAAACCATTGTATAAAGGGAATTTCGTTAACATTGTTGTCCGCGCAGCTGGATGGACTAACACTGCTCTCCTTTGCAGATTTGTAGTCTGTGAATTACAGCAGGCTGCAATGGTGTTCCTGGGTTCTTGCTGGCATGTGTCTGCATCTGGCTCATGCTTCTTTTTCAGGTGGTTAAGCAAACTGCTCATTTCTAGAAAAGTTCAGCAGCACAAAAGAAAATCTGCTTGTGGCTTCTCTCTTGGCATGGCATTGCAAGATTGACCTATTCAAAATTGGGGTGGGAGAGTATCTAGGATGGCAAAAGCCACGCATTCTTTCAACTCTTCTCGAATGCCCATTTGTAGGTGTAAATGCTTGTTAGGTCTATGTGTGTACATGAATGAGATTGCATACGTTTGCATATTTTATTCTCATCCACATAGACTGTTGCATATTCTGAGGCAAGATTATCACCTAGAATTGTATTATCTTCTTAGAGATTTTATGTTTTGAATGATCTCACATTTATTTTGAAATATCTTTCACATATGTGAGTGCTTCCTGGACATTGGAATAGAGAAGAGCATACACACAAACTGAGGACAAGGGAAGAAAGGGTTAACAATTTTTGCCAAAAGAGGAGAGAGCCTCAGATTCATTTCTGTTGGAAAGTAGAGGTGAGAAGTTGGGCTCATGGACTGATGGAGTGGTCAACTTTATGCAGATTTTGTGATTAGTATTTGTCTTCTCCCACCTCCTTTTTCTCTCACCATTCCCTTTTACCCCATCTAAACTCCAAGTCCTTCCTACCCAAAAAAATAAACTCTTAAGTTCACAACTGTTTTCCTTTATTCAGTACCATACTCAGTCCAGATATGCTCTCTTAGGGCTGCAGACCAACCCAGTGACTTCATTTTTCTCCAGATTGAATGTTCCAGCCCTTCAGTTCTGATCCTGGGCTACACTGTACTGTATCAGAAGATCTTATTAACTAAGAACCTGACAAAAGGTGACTAGCTAACAGTAACTTAGAATCTTAGATCTCAATGAGATGTTTATATCTAAATAAGAAATTTATAGAGACTGAAATGCTTTAATTGAGATTAAACAATGGATGGCAAAATTAGTCCGGTGCTATGGGGTGGGGAAGACGTTGGTCATCCTGATGCTCATCAAATTAATGCACAAATGTGTAAAAATTTTAAGGCAATATTTGGTGTTGTTCAACAAGTTCTAGGTACTGTAATCAAGAGGTGCTCATTAGAATGCAAAGAATTGACTTTATGACTAATAAAAGGGATCTGCCTTCTCTCATTATAACCAGACATAGTAGCCAAAATAAAAACAAAAACAGATTCATGAGAAACAAAGAGGAGAAACAAAGGAGCTTATAGGCAGCTTGATGAGATATGTGGGTGTTAAGGGACAGTTTAGCAATTCAATGCTGACATAATGAAGTGAACCTTGACCACCCATCAACCACCTTTTGTGGTCCTAAATTATATGGGCCACTGTGCAAAATTAGGAGCAGCTCCAATGTGACAACATTCTAACTGTTCTTGAAAAAATTCTAAATCCAGAAATGTTTCACAGCCAAACAATTGCTCTTAGGATCCACTTTCAATCATGAGATAGTATCTGACCAACCTGTGAGCTTAGGGACTTTGAAGTATAGGCTTCCCCATCCCTTCGTCAAATATCCAAAGAAATTTGTGTAGAGTTGTAAGTCAGTACAGGAAAATAATGCCCCGTTTGGTTTTGGTCTCAAGTTTTAAAGAAGTGTTAGCATAGCCAGGACATCTCTTCCAAGACTGCTGGTGATAGATTTTTTTCATCCAAACTATATTTGGTTTCTGTACTCTAAGGCCAGATTCCTTGAGGTCTCTCATCCTGTGACCATACTAATTGAGGTCTCTTGAATATTATTCATATATGGAAAGTTTCAATAAAGTGAAGCAGTTAAAATGCACTGATCCATCAACTCATCTTTGGTTATTTGCTCCCCTAGCCATTCCAAGGCAAGTCTCTATGAGACAGTTCTGGGACCCCTTGAAATCCTGGCCTGGGTTGAACGTACCTCTTTAGTACTTGGCCCCTAACTGCAGCTCATTTATGAACTGCAGTGGACAAGGGTGGTTAGACTCTGCATCTTTGCTTTAAGCTCTTCAGGTAAGCAAAGAAGAACATTTCCTGACTGTCCACTGTGAATAGTTCACTCCACAGGAAACTGAATTTATAAGCAAAGCAATAAAACAAACAAACAAATAACTAAACAAATAACACTGCTTTCCTGGTTCTAAAGTTGGAATAGAGGAGGAATGTTTTAGGTGGAGACAATACACACATCCTATTCTAAATCATAATCAGAACTTTAATTAAAAATCATCTTCTGAGGGGTGCTTGGGTGGCTCAGTCAGTTAAGCATCTGACTCTTGATTTCAGCTCAGGTCATGCATGATCTCAGGGTTGTGAGATTGAGCCCAACATCAGGCTCTGCATGGGACATGGAGCCTGCCTGGGATTCTCTATCTCCCTCTGTCACCCCCCCAACCTTTCCCCCTCCCCTGCCCTTCTCTCACCCTCTCTCTCTCTCTCTCTCTCTCTCAAAAAAATCATCTTCTGAGTGTTGATTCCCTCTTACTGAAATTTGGACTTTCCTTCAAGTCATAGTCCCTCTTCTGCTGTCCAGTGCTGGCCAGTCTCTCCGCTCACCTCTCCCATTTGTTTTGATGAGACAGTCGGCAACCTTCCTAGGCCTGGTATTTACTGTTTTGTACGTGGCCCACTTCCCATTTATATGGTGAAATTTCTGAGATCAGGGATTTAGACTTGCACCTTCTGGTATTCCTCACTCTTGGCACAAGACCCCACTCAAAGGACTCAGAATGCTTTCTTCCTCAGGCTGCTACATGACTTAAGATCTCAGTTTAAACATCACCTTATCAGGGAGGCCTTCCTGGGCAGCCCATCTAAAACATTGCTCAGTGCTGTCAAAGAGTTAGTTACTCTTCAGGATCCCATTTGTTTGTTTCATAGCAACTCTTTTATAATCATTTATTTTATGGGCTTCTTTATTTTCTGGTTTTCCTACTAGACCAAAATATCCATGAAAGAAGAGACTTTGGCTGGTTTCATTCCCCACCGTACAACAAAAATGTAGCTCATTCTGTAACTCCTTCATTCATTCGAAGATATTTATTTGAATTTTTTACACTTCAATATTTAAAAATATTTAATACTTTAAATTATTGATATTTTAAAATCATGAATATTTAAAGATATTTAAACATTTAAAAAATATTCGTTTATTGAATTATGTGTCACTCATTTATTTGGATTCTCAAGATGATGACAGGGGCACCTGGGTGGCTCAGTCATTAAGTGCCTGCCTTCGGCTCAGGTCATGAGGATCCCAGGGTCCTGGGATCAAGCCCCGCATTGGGCTCCCTGCTCGGTGGGAAGCCTGCTTCTCCCTCTCCCACTCCCCCTGCTTGTGTTCTCTCTCTTGCTGTGTCTCTCTGTCAAATAAATAAATAAAAAATCTTAAAAAAAAAAAGATGATGACAAAGAGATTATAATAGAAATAAACCTTTGTAAAAAGACCCATATATGTAATACATGAAATCTAAATCAGCTTTAGATTTTAAATTAAAGTTTAAGAGCAAACTTGCTACAAGCACTTAGCATATTTTTTAAAAAAGATTTTCTATTTATTTATCTGTGAGAGAGAGAGAGAAAGAGAGAGAGTGAGCAGGGGGAGAGGGAGAAGCAGACTCCCTGCTGAGCAGGGAGCCCAATGCTGGACTCGATCCCAGGACCCTGAGATCATGACCTGAGCCAAAGGCAGACACTTAACCAACTGAGCCACCCAGGCACACAAGCACTTAGCATATTTAAAGTAGATAGAAAAATACAGTTTTTGGTGAGTTTGGGCACAAAAGACAATGTTGACTGGAGGTGACTGTCCTCTTGAATTCTATGGAATGAACTGATCCAGGCTGTATAAGCACTGGGCAGTTGAAAATGGCCTAGAGTCTGGGATCTAGGAGTGTCCTATCTGACAAATGAGGAAAGTGATATTAGGAGTGGTTCTGTTCGGATCCTCATCTTCATTTCAGATTTTGTAGCTTATTTCTTCATTGTCAACTATCTTGACATTGGAGATAACTATCTTTTTTTTCTTTTCCCAATCCAGTTGACAGACTTAATTGTTTCTATAGCATGCATATCTTATTCCAGCTGCCAATAGTTAAATCGCTACACTTGTGGGGTTCTTGCCAAAATGGTCTCATTATTAGATCCCAACTGGGTAGCCAATTGCTATAACTCATGTTTTTGGCAGCAGTCTGGACCTTTTCATTTCTGTCTATGAAAAATTGAGATCAAAAGTAAAGGGCTTTGAAATTTCATGAAGACAACACACAAATTTTTTCCCTTTATTTCCTTGGTTCCATCCTCTATATATCTACATATCCTCATCATGGCTTTGAAAGTATTTTTGGACCAATATGGAATGATCAAAATCAAACACTAAAGTCATGTATATATGGCCATTTCCATTACTTTCTATTATCAAAATGACCTCAGGGAAAGCCAATGGTTTGATTCACTGATTACCATAATTGTCATCAAAGTAATCGATTAATTAGGATTAGACATCCAGGGGACTCTCAGGATACAATTAAATATAGTAAGTTATTATATTTCTCAAAAAACTCACAAGGCATCCGCAAGGAGTGCTTTCCTGGTCGATTAATACCATGGAATCCAAAATCACAGGGCTGGTAGCAGCACTAGAAATCATGTAATCAAACCCCTTACTGTAGAGCTATGTAAGCCAAAGCCCAGAAAATGTAGGTGACCTGTGCAAGGTAATTAAGTGTCCTGATGGCAGAGTCAAAGCCAGGGCCTTTGATTCCCTATCAGGCAACAATTTAGAAGCAATGAATTGACATCAACTGAACATAGAACAGGAACTTGGACAGCACCTTGGGGAGCACAGAAACGCTTGGGAATTGCCAAGGAGGAACCTAGAGAAAGCAATTACAGTAACAGCCACCATTTATTGAGAAGCTATTATCTGTGAGGCACATTGCTTGACATTTTGTAAAACAATCTCCAATGTTCACAACAGCTCTGCAAAGTAGCTAGTATTCATCTCATTTCCCAAATGAAAAAATAGATTCAGCAAAGTTAATAAACTAGCCCAAGGTCACAGAGTTATAAATAAGATTCACACTGAACTATGCTAAACCAAAGCTTACATTCTTTCTGCTAAGCCACATTTTCTCAAGGGAATACTAAAGATGTTGGGGCCAGGTTTGATCTGACCTGATTGCTTATCTAATGAAAGTACTGGGTTGGGGGAGGGAGGTTCGAATGATCTAATTGAACATGGTTAAGGGAGACTTTTTGTGGTGGACTAGTGAGGACTTTCACAGGGATTCATTAACTAATGGAGCCACATTTGAAAACTGGTGCTTCAGGAAAGAATCTTTTGTAGTGAAGGCCAGGTGATCAAACAGTTGGAAGACTGATGAAGACAAGAATAGCAATAGTAAGGGTTTGAGTTTTTCTCTTTCCCTCCTGTTTCCTCACAACACTCAGAATTATTCTGCAGGAGGATTTAGAAAGTGATCCCAAGTCCTTAGTGGCATTTTTCCTTCCTATACAACCAGTATTGATTTTCAGCGTGTATTTACTGCAAGCAACTAGTATGATTGGTCACATATCTGTTCTGATGGAGGTACCCTTGCCACAGCAGATGCTCCAATTTTGAATATAATGCCTTTGTACATCTAAAATAAACCCAAACCGTCCTTCAAAGATATAGTCCTACTGAAGCACATATGTGTTCTCTGAGCACCTCACAATTCAGCATCTTCATTAGTAAACCTAATGTTAGTTAAGCTAATATTAGTGTTGTAGAAGGCCCTGAAACTTTACATTTTGTTATTCTTGTTTTCCCAGAACAACAAGTGAGGCTATTCAGTATTTTGCTCATGTTTACCTTTCTACCCCCCATCTTCCTACCACTCATTAACAGGCATCCGTCATTCCTAACTACTCAGAGAGCTCTTTGTCTTTCCTACTTTATCTGCAGGAGCTCTCTTCTCCCCCTGGAATACTCCTGCTCAATTTTCAAATACCCTTGAGGATCACCTCCTGCAGTAACTCACCCTATTTATGCTACCACAGAATCCTGTACTTAAATACCTTAGACAATTACTTCTTATGACTGTTGTTGATTGGATTGCATGTTTTGCCTCTAAACTGAAAATTTCTCATAGATGGAAATTTTGTTTTTCAACATGTTTGATTTTCCAACCTATCAAAGAATTGGCACTGCTCTATAAATACTTTTAGAAGGAAATATTGAAGAAGGGAAAGGTCAAAGAAGGAAACGGAAGAAGAAAACTAGTCATGTGCAAGCGAGTTAAATTTGTGAGTAGTTGTGATTATTGGTTCTGGGATTTCTGATTTCTGTCTTTGTGGTTGGTTATAGAGTGGGATTTGGTTGTGTTACCTCAACCTGGAGACCAGTTAATATCTCTCTCTCTCTATGTGTGTGTGTGTGTGTGTGTGTGTGTGTGTGTGTATGAAGTATATATATATGTATATATATATGAAGTAAGTAAACAAGAATCCAGATTCACATAGAATTTGATCATTTTTTAGGCTGAAAGTACTTCTGCTTTTAGCTATTATCCAGTGCCCAGCAAAGGTCTGGGAACATGTTACTTGTGAGAAGAGATGATGATGGCTTTCTCATTGTATTTTTTAACCTCTGTGCCCAGCACAGCATTTGGCTCATAATAATTTTCTAATCAAAATTTGGGTGAATGTTAAAATGATGTTCCACACTTTATGCTTGTTGCCCAAGACCTGGTTTTGTTACTGAGTAGTTCTGTAACCTCTGTGAGCTCCAGCTTCCTATCTATAAAGAGGATCAAATATATATCTGCTTATTTTGGCTGTTCTGAAGATTGCCAAAGATAATATATTTTTAAAAATTGGATAAATGTTAAAGTGTCTAAGAAATGTGAACTATAGCTATTAAGAATGGATTGAAGTGAATAAATTAGTTCTCCCTATAAGCAACAGCAATTTTTAGGGTACAAATGAGAAAGAGTTCTTGGCATATATTAAGAAGGTTGAGGCTATAGGGAATTTATCTTTTTGCCAGTGTTGCCTCTCAAATTATTCTTTCCATGCCTTATCATTTTATCAGTTAAAAATTGCCTAAACTGAGTAACTTCTTAAGATGGTGACTTAGCCTCACTTTGTAAATACAGCCAAGGTATTAAAACAGCCAAGGTTTAGAGAGATCCAAATGAACGGAGATGCATCACTGCTGAGACAGATTTGTCTCTCTCCATGAGAATCCATCACTGAAACAAAGGGACTTCCATTTCAATAATCTATGGTAATCAGTTGACCATTAATTAGAAATTTATGAGAAACATGCCTTATCAATTACTATAGAAAATATGTATTTAAGAAAAATCAAGTTTTACCAACTTGTGTTTTATTGGTTGCATTTCCATGAAATGCATCATCAGAAAACACTGTCCCACTGCTGGTGTACTTATTTAGTTTAGCACTGATTAGTCATGGGTTTGATTCTTTTTTTTTTTTTTTTAAACTTTGATCCTCTTCACTCATATTTCATACACCTTACCCTCACTTCTGGCAAACATCAATCTGCTCTCTTGTAACTATGAGCTTGTTTTGGTTTGTTTGTTTTTTAGATTCTGCATATAAAAGAGATCATATGGTGTTTGTCTTTCTCTGTCTGACTTATTTTACTTAACATAATGCCAATGAGATCCATCCATGTTGTTGCAAATGGCAAAATTTTATATTTTTTACAGGTGAATAATATTCCTTTGTGTGTATGTGTATATATACACACACAGACACAGACACATATATGTACACACATAGACACATATACACACAGACACATATATGTACACATAGATGCACATATGTACACACAGACACATACATGCACACACATAGACACACACACATGTACACACAAACACATAGATGTACACACAAGACACACATATGCACACACATACACATAGGTGTACACACAGACACACATACACACATAGACACACGTGTGCACGTGTGTAGACACATATATGTATACACATAGACACATATACACACAGAGACACATATATGTACATACAGACACATATATGTACACACAGAGACACACAAATGTACACACAGTGACACACATATGTACACACAGACACATGTATGTACCCACATAGACATATATGAACACGCACACAGAGACACATATACACACATAGAGACATATGTGCACACAAACACGTATATGTACACACGTAGACACACACATGTACACACACATATATGCACACACGTATATATATCTCACATTTTATTTACTTATTCACTCATTGATGGACACTTAGATTGTTTCCATATCTTAGCCATTGTAAATAATGCCATAGTGAATATTGGAGTGCATACATCTTTTCAAATTAGTTTTTCCATTTTCTTTGGCTAAATACCCAGAAGTGGCATTGTTGGATCATATGGTAGTTCTTTTTTAATTTTTTAAAGAACCTCCATATTGTTTTCCATAGTAGCTGCATAAATTTACAATCCCACCAACAGTGCACAAGAGTTCCTTTTTCTCTACATCCCTACCAACACTTGTTTTTTCTTGCCTTTGAATAAAAGCCATTCTAACAGGTATGAGGTGATAGCTCATCGTGATTTTGATTTCCTTGAAGATTAATACTACTGAGCATCTTTTCATCTATTTGTGAGTCATCTGTATGTCTTCTTTGAAAAAGATGTCTATTTGGATCTTCTGCTCATTTTTAAAAATCAGATTTTTTTTCTTTTTTTACTGTTGAGTTGAATGAGTTCTTTATATATTTTGGACATTAGTCCCCTATCAGATATATGACTTGCAAATATTTTCTCTTATTCAGTAGGTTGCTTTTCATTTTGTTGATGGTTTTCTTTGCTGTTCAGAAGTCTTTTTGATGTAGTTCTACCTGTTTATTTTGCTTTTGTTGCTTTTGCTCTTGGTGTCAGATTAAAAAAAATTGCTGCTAAGACCTATGTCAAGGAACTTACAGCCTATGTTTTCTTCTAGGAGTTTTATGTCTTTAATCCGTGTTAATTTTTATGTATGGTGTTAGATAATGGTTGAGTTTCATTCTTTTGCATGTGGCTGTCCAGTTTTCCCAATGCAATTTGTTGAAGAGACTGCTTTTCCCCCCATTATATATTCTTGGCTCTTTTGTTGTAAATTAATTGACCATATATTGTGTGGGTTTACTACTATGTTCACCATTCTGTTCCACTGATCTAGGTGTCTTTTTTTATGCCAGCACTATATTGTTTTAATTACTATAGCTTTATAATATAGTTTGAAATCAGGGAGCATGATGCCTCCAGCTTTGTTCTTTCTCAAGATTGCTTTGGCTATTCAGGGTCTTTTGTGATTCCATACAAATTTTAGGATTATTTGTTCTATTTCTGTGAAAAATGCCAATGGGATTTGGACAAGGATTGCACTGAATCTGTAGATTGTTTTGGGTAGTATGGACGTTTTGACAATATTGATTATTCCAGTCCATGAGCACATAATATCTTTCTGTTCATTTGTGTCTTCTTCAGTTTCTTTCATTAATGTCTTACTAAGACATTCCTTCTGTGTATACCTGATTTCTGTCAAAGGAGGAACCAGGAAGAACGTAATAGCTATATAGAAGTGCGCCTGGGTGGCTCAGTCATTAAGCGTCTGCCTTTGGCTCAGGTCATGATCCCAGGATCCTGGGATCGAGCCCCACATTGGGCTCCCTGCTCTGCGGGAAGCCTGCTTCTCCCTCTCCCACTCCCCCTGCTTGTGTTGCCTCTCTCACACTGTCTCTCTCTGTCAGATAAATAAATAAAATCTTTAAAAAAAAAATAGCTATAGAAAACCAGTTGCTACTTGGAAAAAGACAGGAGAGTAAGGAACTCATCCTCCCTGAGTTCTTTCTTCGTTCCAGGCACTGGGCTTGGTGATATGCATGTATTCTCTCATTTAATCCCTGAAAGGCAGTAATTAGAGTCTCCATAGTACTGAGGAGGAAATTAAGGCTTAGTGAGTCCAGGTAACTTGCCTAAGGTAACTCATATATTAAATGTCAGAGCAGATACTGAAACCAATGGGTCAGACACTTACCATAGGACGACAGTGTTACCGGTTATGCCAAATAGCTTCCATTTGCCTCTGGAGGCTCTCTCCACCTTCTCCATTTCAGTCCTTCAAGGCTTATCTGTAGTGGACCACATTAAAGAGCTCCCATGCCCTCTGGCTTCCATTTGACTTTAACTGATAAAAGCCTCAGGAGAAGCTGGGAAGGAAGGAGGAGGGAGGGGGGGAATGAGTATTCATTACCTGGCTCCTTCCTTCCTTGTCAAGTCTTCTTGGGATATCTGTGTCCCTCAACAGATGACCACTGCTTTTCTCAAGGTGGCCTGTTTAGTAGAACATTGTCCTCTGAATCCTGGAAACATCATCTTCTCCTTGTCCCCCAGGCCTGCCAGTGGTAACAGAGACTCTAGAGCTCATCCTTGGTTCCTTCATTACTTGTGCTTCCTCTATACCAGTCCACACCTTTTTGTTAGACCTCGTAGAATTACCATAAATTGAGTATGCCATCTGTTTCCTACTGACACTCTGGCTGATAGAGGTGAGTCTGGAATGCCTTACTTATGTACAAAACTTGCATAAAAATATAATTGCAAGGTAAATACTTTATCCAAAATTCATAGTGCCATAATTTTGTTGCTAAATCTCTGTATTTTGAAGTGAATCAAAGTTTAAAACTGTGACTTAGGAACTCATAACTAAGAATGACTGCTTTCCTAGAACTGTGTTCCCCAGACAAGCATGCTGTGACTTTTAATCATGAAAAATGCATTCACTGCAGAAATTCAACACTAACTCCATGAAGTTTTTGTAGAGAATATTTTCAGTCAACAAAACACGTCAGAGCAGTGAGTAAAGTTTTAGAGGAAAGGCAGTGTTTGGGGGATGCTGGGAGAAATACAAATTGAGGATTATACATTTTGCAATGTCTGCCTCAGACTACCATAAACAAATGTATCCTTCAGGAGTTTACAATGAAGCAGAGAAATCATTTAAGCTACTGTTAAATGCTGGTGATAATTACTTGCTTTGTGATAAAATCAATTTCTTAAAAACTCATTGAAAACTTCTTTTTTTTTTTAAACAACCTTAACACAACTTATATGTCTTTCCTGGTAAAAAGTGAATGAATAAAGAGAAATAGTTCTTGGATAAGCTGATTTTTTTCCTTGCTTATCTCTTCTCTTTATTAAAACAGGCTTTAGATAAAAGAGCAAAAGCATGAAGTGAAAATTACGAGTTTATTAGATATACCATTATTAGTTTCAGGGGAGTTCCAATTAAGCTTAAAAATAGATGAGTTTAAAATATAGAGATGGCTATTCTAATTCATTCATTAAGGAGTAAATATTTGGACTTTACCTTTGAGGACTTAGACAAATTCACATTGAGAGCTCCTTTAAATTTAGTAAGGAAAATTTATTTTCTTAGATTCATGTCAAGAAAGTTCATCATGTTTTTATGCTCCTTAGAAATGGAACTCAAGGCTATATGTCTAAGCCAGTATCATTTTTTTTTTTTGTTAAAAAATTACTTGCTTTTAAACTAAAAAAACCTGAACCCCCAAAAGACAAAAATAATGAATAATACTTACATTTGAATTACTTCAAAGAACAGGTTTGGCAATTGTATCCCCCAGTGGATTATCCCTCCCAGCCCACCTGGTCACCCCTAGGGCCAGCTCTTCCTTGTCTCCAGCCTTTGCAGACATCCCACCCCCACTGCCAATGTCTTTTGAGTCCTCTCTGAAAGTTG
Organism: Callorhinus ursinus; assembly: GCF_003265705.2. Lineage (NCBI taxonomy): Eukaryota > Metazoa > Chordata > Mammalia > Carnivora > Otariidae > Callorhinus > Callorhinus ursinus. The sequence goes on from NW_027397073.1 coordinate 33,094,041, forward strand.
AGGTTAATGGTTCTCAAATTTTAGTGTTTATAAGAAACTTCTGGAGGATTTATTATAAACTGAACTACTCATCAGTAATTCTAATTCAGTAGAAGCTGCGGCCTCTGTATTTGAACAAATACCCCAGGTTTCCTGTTGCAAGTAGCTGGAGACCCAGGCCATGAACAACACTGACTTAGTGTTCTCTTAGCTTCTGCGTTTGTCTTGATCACAGGAAGGAGTCAGTGGATTAAGTAAGGTACTTTATCCAGCACAAGTCTTGACTCAGCTCAAGTCTCACTGCCTACAAAAGTAGCTTTACTGGGGTGCTGTTTTATTTTACTTTATTTACTTTTTAAAGATTTTATTTATTTATTTGACAGAGAGAGATAGCGAGAGCAGGAACACAAGCAGGGGGAGTGGGAGAGGGAGAAGTAGGGAGCCCGATGCGGGGCTCGGTCCCAGGACCCTGGGATCATGACCTGAGCTGAAGGCAGACACTTAATGACTGTGCCACCCAGGTGCCCCGGGGTGCTGTCATTTTAAAAACAAGAATTCTACTTGTTTTCAGGACCAGGCAGGAGTAACCTTGACTCTCAGTTCTGCTAACTGGGTAGTATGTGCTTTGCTGAGTCCTACCCAAGTTACTTTGGGGGCCAGCGCTCCGCTTTACTCTTACTAGTCTCTCTGACAGCTGTGACTCAGTTTCTTTTGGGTAAGAAGGGAATGGCAAATTAGTAACAACCTCACAGTATTGCTGTGAGAACTAAATGTGTGACCTGTGTAAAGCACTGAACACATTTTCTGGAACAGAATAAGTATTAAAGAAATGTTGGCTGATAGTATTGTCGAAGGATTGACCTTACTGAATTACACTGTCTTCTCATCTCATGGTAGAATGGACTCTCTCCAGCTAGATCTCTTGCCACTTTCTATCTCAGCAGAAGGGCACAGCTACTCCTACTCAGCTACTCAGACAATGGGCCATTTACAATGTCTTCTCGTTTTTCTGTCCTTTGTGTTTGTCCAGACAAGAAGGCTCATAATCATTTATTAGGTTAATACATGAGTACATAGATAAGCTTCCTGGTATTTTGGGCATTTGTTTGTTAGTTTGCCAGAGTTATCATGCTATCATGGATTACTTGGCCAATGTTATCAATTCCTTTGACCTAAAATGGAAAGTGAAGCAATGTGAAATGGTGATGGTAAAGGAGAACGTTACCAAGAAGAGGAATGGCATAGATTGCACAAGATCTTTAGTGACTCACACAGAAGTATCTTTATGCATATGGGGTGTGCATGGACATTTAAAGGTACCGGGTCTTCAAAACTAGCCTTCGTAGGACTTCACGTAGGGCTAAATGATGTCTGGCAGCAGGTAAGACTCTTGCTAAATTCTCTTCCTTGGAAAGCAGCCCATCCGTTCACAGGTTTCGCCATTGTATGGATGCTTCCACAAACTGGGCTGCAAAGACTCAGAGAAGAGTGGGCGATATCCTTACCCTGCCTCTTGACTTAGCATGGGCACTATCTGCCTGCCCCTCTCTGGCGGTCTGACTCCATGATCTCAGCTGCAGCAAAGATGGCATTTCAAATCCCAGGGATTGCTGAGAAGTGCTAATGCTGTCTCTATCCCATACTCCGGTGACTCTGAAAGGGTCTTATTTGCTCCCCCTTGCTGAGGAGGCAGCTGTGTTGTAGTGATATCGGCCCATCCGACTGCACAGCAGCCTGCAAGGCCTCCTGTGACATGGAATAATGTCCCAGAAATCCAAACCGCCAGCGAGGCGCACAGATCAGCCCAGCATTTGTGGTTCTTGGGGCCGGACCCGAGGTCTGCCTGGGACATCTCCATGTAGATAAATGCTGGGGACAGGGTTTGGACAGCTTAATCCTGCATTATACGAAAGGCTGGGGCCGATGTAAGCTCCAGACACGCTTTCATTCAGAACTGGAATAAAATTTGACTATCTTCAACTTTTATTTCTCATTATCTCCCAGAGACCTGAAACAGTTTACTAAGAAGAAAGAAAAAAAAAAGGGATGAGAGGAAAAGAAACCAGTCTATATCCCCTCTGAAATCCTGTTCAGAGGATTTGCAGCAACGGTATTCCAGCTTCACATAAGACTGATTAAAATAAAATTACTCAGTCTCCTGACCCATAGCAAATTTCATGAGCTGCAATTTGTCTAGTAGTTGAGCTGTGAGTACAATCTGATTGGCTATAATTTAGGTTTATAGTTCCTTTTTTCCCCTCCTCAAACACAGTAGAATCCAGTGATCCTGAAATAAAGAACTAGAAGGGAGAAGGAGGGACAGTGTAAGCTAAGAAAAAATGGAAAGAAAAAAAAATTTTTAAATCTGGTAACACTGTTTGCTTTTCGAAAAGCCTGAATTCTCAGGGACTCCGGAGCTTCACAGGAAGAATGTCTGTGCGTCTGCATTCCTGCCTTCCATTCTCAACTTCCTAGTTGTGTTTTTCCTGCCAGAGCGTCCGTTTCTCTTTTTTCCATTGTCTTTGTTTCCTTCTTTCTGTTCTCGGCTCCGAATTCTAGGTCTGTAAGTCATGAGAGAATTTCCAACTCAGGAAATGCCAAGGACCCACAGTGCCAAGAATTTCTAACCCTATCGCCCAGGGAAAGTGGCTCTCTCCTTCCAGGGTCTACCTCCTCCTGTGGTTATCGGCACTCCTGACAACAAAGTGGCTTCTTTTCCAAAGGACCAGTAAGGCACATTAGCAGCCCTGGCTCCAGGAGACTGTGGAGAATGCCTTTGACTTCCTGTTGTCTGAGATGTTGGGACAAATCTTTTCAACAAGCAGAAGGGTAAATGTACACTAAAGGAAAATGAAATCTTAGGTAACAGGTATGTATTTAATTTTCTCTTCCTCAAGCAAACCCACAGCAATGATATGTAGAGTAAGCCCTCCTGGGTCTGAGACCATCAGTCCTGCTATTCAGGCCCCTCAGGTGAGTTAGAGTGAAGTGTGCTGGTACAGGAGGTAGAACAGGGAGACGATCTGAAACCCAAGCTGGTGTTTAACCTTCTCAGTAAGGCCTCACTGTGACTGAACAGTAATTATATACACTTTGGTCACAGGATTTCCCTAATTCTCCAACTCTTTTCTTACCCTGAGTGGAGCTCACTTGCTGGCAGTCTGGGACCAAAAAGCTAACTTGGCTGTAATGGAGGAAGGGCAGATGGATGTCAGCACAAATTCCTGTGGCTCTGCTGATCTCCCCTGGATGCCATAATGTGGTGAATCCTTCTAGGGAGTGGGGGTGGGGATTAGCAAGGCCTTCCTTATTTCCTTAGAGGCACCTGTGCTATTTCTTCTGACGTGTGAAGACTTTTAAAGAAACAACTCCAGTTTCATTTACCGCTCTGGAAGTACCTGGCATACAGTAGATGCTCAATTAAAACCTGAGGAAAGGTGAATGAGTGGAGTTGCTCCTCTGTAGACTATGCCTCGCTGAATAGGGACAACCCCTCGTCAGCCTGCAGGCCTCTCATTGCCAAGGAGACAAAGCAGGACCATTGGATTGCCTGCCTCTGGGACTTCTTAACAACCATCCATTGTTAGGAAAAGACATTTTGAAGAGCTCTGCCAGAAAATGAGCTTGGGAATTCTTTCCCTTCCCCACTTCTCTCTCTAAATGAAAAGAGCCTACTTCTATGGGTAAAAAAAAAAAAAAAACAAAAAAACATAAACCGCCCCAAACAAAAAACAAACCTGTCTTGGCTTCAGAAAAAAACAAAACAAAACAAAACAAAACAACAAAACAACAACAAAAAAACCTAGGTCTGAATATTAGCTCTACAGATTGCATGATAACTGGGACAAATTGCTTTGCATCTCTGAGGCTTAGTTTCCTTTTCTACAAAATGAGAATAATAAAATCTACCTTCCAAGAATGTTAGGAGGATTAAATAAAATGAGGTATCTAAAACTCTTGGTACCTAGTAGGATCTTAATAAGTGAGCATGGTTATGATAAAAACACATGAAGAACACTTGGCGCTTTCCTGCAGAAATCCTTCTTTCTAATTCACTTCTTCTCATACATTGCTTAAGGCCACTCCTAAAAAGGGGAGATTTTATTGAACCACCAATGCTTATTTTAAAATATATAATCACGAGAGGGTCTAAAATGAGAACCAACCATTCTTCCTATGTTTTCAGGATTGGCACAGAGTCTCATTAACTTGATATTGAGGAGAACACGGAAAATTGATTCCAACTGCAAGTCGTTTAACTTTTTTATTATGAAAAGATTCAAACTTACGCACGAGTAGATAATGAAATCTAGGCTTCCATCAGCCATCTCCAGGTAGTACAGACACCTGAGCCCTGACAGCCTTATAGGATCTTAGATTTCCATATTTCCTCCCAAGATGAGAAAACTGTTCTGCACTTATATTCTTATTTTATATTTGAGAAAGCTGCAGTTCACAGAGATTGTGACTTGTCCCAAGTCACATTTCAATCTGAAAGAGGAGTCAAACTTAGGGCCCAGATCTGATGCCCACCCCGAAATATTTCCCCTTTATGACGTTTGCCCATGGATAAGGATGGGAGAAGAAGCCCTAAGAGGAAAATCAATGTTATTTTGGTTAGTATCTCCTTATCTGCATCTTCCATCCTCTTGTTGGAGTAATTCAAATTGTTAATGACTTCTACATAAAAACATTATTATTTTCCAGAAAATTTTACTTTGTATAACCCAAAATAAATTTCAGATTTTAAAGCAGGCAGTTTTCATATTACCTATTCCAAAAATGCCCTGCCTAAGTGATCCTGGTTCCCCTTAATTAGATGATAGTTGGAGGGGACATGTTTCCCATTAGGAATATTCTTTAGCCAACAAGAATGGTAATATCAGGTGATAAAAGAATTTCTCACTCTGGATTGCTGAATATCACAAGGAAGTACATAGTTTTGGGGAGGAACGATCATTGTCAAATTTTTAAAAACCCAGGAGAATTTTGGGTTTTTGGAAGGCTGGACACCAGAGGGTGCTAAAGAGCTGCATAATTTACTTCTGGGTCTTTCCCCATCGAGTTTCTATGGTAATGGGGTCCGCTGGCACTGAGAAAGGGATTGGGCATGCTGGTGCCAGGGGATGTGTTCCCTGGCTCAAGGCTTTATTAGAGGTATACACCCACCTGGAGCCACAGGCCACATTAATGGACCGCGGTGTGGCCATCGCCTGGTTGCTGCTGACTTGACAGTTCGTTTGGTCAATCCCATTGATTGTGAGGAAGTCAACTGTTAAAAATAGAATCAATGGTGCTACCACCAGCTCACTAGCCATTTACAGGCACTCATAAATACTGAAAATGACTGCCCAGAGGCTAAGCTTCCAGGCTTCTTTTAGCTTTACTTTGAATTTGCTGCTTCTCGCTACATCAGCAGAAGAGAGGACTTGAAAGAGCTGAAAACAGCCCAAGCCACATGAGTCTCTCAAGAAAGGAATTATTAATAAAACGTCAACTCCTGTGCTTTAAGCTTCTTTTGAAAAACTTTCCTACATTCATGAAATACCAGGTTCTGTGCTTTGGACCTGCTCTGCATACCTGGTAGCCACACTTCTGCTTCTTGAAAACGAATCACTCCTTTACCCATGAGATCAGGCCCATTTCCTGAAATAAATGTAACTACTGAGGGTTTAGCACAATGCTTGGCACTATGTAGAATAATAACAGATTCTAAAGTCAAGAATCGTGCAATGACTTAAACATAGGAGGACATGTAACGAACAACATGGACTGCTTTATAAGCTACAGGTTTGCTTGGTATATTGAGTGAGCATACTGATGGGAACTCAGTCTAGTGTCCATTAAGAAGATGGGAAATGTGGGCGCCTGGGTGGCTCAGTTGGTTAAGCGACTGCCTTCGGCTCGGGTCATGATCCTGGAGTCCCGGGATCGAGTCCCACATCGGGCTCCCTGCTCGGCGGGGAGTCTGCTTCTCCCTCTGACCCTCTTCCCTCTCGTCTCTCTATCTCTCATTCTCTCTCTCTCAAAAAAAATAAATAAAATCTTAAAAAAAAAAAGAAGATGGGAAATGTATGTGTATATATACACACATATATATGTTTGTATATGTACATACAAAATGCATCTATGTATTCATATAAACAATATATGACAATTTGTGTGGATTGAACACTACATAAAACACAATTTTGAAAATGTTTGGTCTCACAGTCTAGTATTTTTCTTCTTATCATTTACTATTCCCTTTCATAGTCATTTCATATTCATGACGGCATGCACATTTCAATGATTTTGTTCATACAGTAATCTCTTCACTACTCATTCAGTCATTCATTCATTCAGTTTGGAACACAACAGATATTTTGGGTACTCACCAAATACTGGACATAGGGTGACAATCTGCTTAGGATACAGTGATGAATAAGATGTAATTCCTAACCTCAGGGAGTTGACGGTGCACGTGGGGCAACAGGTAAACTGTTGCATAGACAAATCCTAAAATAGAAATACACATGGGATGTTACAGGAGAGATGGAAGGCTATCAATTTCTCACACGTGAGGTCAGACAAACATCTTCTGGGGAGAGGTGGCATCTGGGCTGAATCCTAAAGGATGAATTGAAGTTAGCCAGGTAATAAAGGTAGCATGGGGATTGCTGATGGGAGTGGGGTGGGAGGGAGTTGATGTGTGAAGTGCCTCAAGGTGACAAGGCCTTTGTACATGCCAGGAATAACAAATCATTCAGGATGAAGAGATGAAGTGTCAGGGGACCAGCAGAGACGAGCCTGGAGAGACAAGCAGAGGACCGATTACAAAGAAGTTTGTGTGTCATCCTAAGAGGTTTAGATTTCATGCTGTTGGAAATGGGGAGTCATTGAAATATTTTAGGGAGGAGATTGGTTGGGTCAGAGATGCATTTTAGAAAGGTCACACTGAGTCCACTGATTTAGACAGGACAAAACAAGAGGCAGGCATACCAATTAGGCAATGGTGTCAATAGTTCAAGCAGAAGTTCATAGAGACCCGAACCCAAATAACAGCAGTGGTGATGTTGAGACACATGGAGTTTTTGGTTGTTATCGGTGAACTCTGGGACATAAGAGTCAGCAATAAAACCCTGGATTCCCAATCAGGCCATTCTCTGGGTGAACATTGGTGCTATTCTCTTGGAAATACGAGGCTACAGGCCTTCTAGAGGATCCAAGTTTTGGATGAAGTCTTTTGTGCTTAATGTCATTAACTCTTTGAATTCATGTCTTAACTAAATCATATCACTGAACACTCACCACACTATTTTGCATTATTCTCTAATTGTTTTAGGCAAGTGGGTCATGTTTCCATATCTCTAGGATAACAAAGAACAGTCCTCTACCTGTGCTCACTTGCATGGCTGTTTCTATAATGGAAGCACATAATCATATTCATATTCATAATCATATTCAATGACTCTCTGATTTCAACTTAGGGTTTGGGTTTAGAATGTGGGATTATTCGTTAATAGAAAGGCACCCTTTTAACTATGGGATCAGAATCTGCTAGTAGCTTTCAAAGGCTTTCCTAATGGACCTCCAAGTAGACTCTTTTCCGTATGTCACTCTGACTTCTTACATGTTTCTACCACTTCCCATACTCTTAGGTTCACTGGATTTCAAAGGAAGGAGAAATAAGTTACAACCAATAGTGGCTTGGAAACTTTAATTTCTGTAAACACTGTATACTCACAAACCTAGATAAATTCATGGTTTGGAGAGAAATTTAAAAAAAAAACAACAACTGAGTTTCTTTTTTTCCCATTTTCTCACAAATGCATTTGGAGAATTCTGCAGGGTAGCATCAGCACCTTTCAGCAAGTAGCAATCTCCACCAAACCCCTGCCCTGTGTGCTGCCTCCACACCCAGCAGCTCCCTTTCCTCAGTGCCCACTTGCTAATTCCATGGATGGGTTAACAAGATGCACAAAATCAAATCAGAAGCATTTACCCCTGTGGGCAGAACTCAGAGATGACTACTCCAATTTATTCAGAGTAAGAAGTTACTCAAATATTTCATTTAATGGTTCCCCAAATAAAACAGTTTCCCACGATAATATGGAGTATTTTAAGCCATTGTTTTTTTTTAAAGACTAAAAAGTATAAAAAAAGAAAATAAGAAGTATTACCTGAATCTATCACCTATTATAATGCTGTTAACTTTTTTGAAAATATTTTACAACCATCCTGCTACTGCTCTAAAACATATCAGAAATTTAAAAAAATCAGTATGTGGATGAGTGTCTGTGTGTACATATATCAAATAATATTTAAAAATATGAATATAACCTTTCTCACTCACTAAAATATTTTTTTATTTAAAGATTTTTATTTGAGAGAGAGAGAGAGCACACGTGGGCGGGGGTGGGGCAGAGAGGGAGGGAGAAGCAAACTCCCTGCTGAGCAGGGAGCCTGACACGTACTTGATCCCAGGACCCCAAAATCATGACCTGAGCCAAAGGCAGATGCTTAGCTGACCGAGCCACCCAGGCACCCTCACTCACTAATATTGAAAGACATCTTTCCATACCAATAAAATACATATCTGTATCATGATTTAATGGCTACACAGCGTACCAACATTTGTGGATTCCTGTAATTTATAACCAGTGCCCATTAGAAGATATTTAGTCTTTCGCTAAACTTTTGCAAATATACACTATGATGCTGTGAACAAATGTGTATGCTCATATCTACCCCTTCTTAACAATATTTTTAAGATTAATTCCTAATAATGAAATTTAAGAATCAAAGATATCCATAGATTTTAATACATTTATTTTGCCAAATTTTCCTCTAGCAATGTTGTACCAATTCACTGTCCCATAAAGAGTAGAAGAAAGTAAGACTGTAGGTGATGTTCCTCCCTGTATTTTCACACACAGCACAAAACTTGGTCAATCTTTTTATTATTTACTAATTCAGTGAATATGAAATAATAGTATATAGTTTCCTCAAAGAGTGGAAATACTTATTTAATCTTTTAATTATATTTTGTCCATATAACTCTCTCCTTATTTTCTTTGTCTCTGTCTACAGGAGGTCCTTCAATATTTGTTTCCACTGATGTGTTATTTACTCCTGGCCAATCTTACAGTTTTTAAACGATAATGGTTTTGTCATATATTTATAAAAAGTAAAAATTTCACAGGAAATGCATGTAAAGTTTTGCAAAAATCACCAATAAAACAAAGTAGCCCCAATTCTTTTTTTAAAAAAATTACTCTTTATTATATTTCTGTTTCCCCCATGGTTGAATTTTGTTTTTTCAATTTAAAAATCATTTTTGGAGCCAATTTTGTTATTTTTAATTTTCCTAGAATATTATTCTAGTGATTTACATTTCCAATATTATTTTTACAGGGTTTGACAAATTTCTCTCTTATGACTAATTTATTAAAGCGAAGCCTTCTTCCTTTTTGTTAATTTTTAAATGTATGTATTGCTACTTTTCAACATTTTCTTTGTTATGCACATTGGAAGTATTTTTCCTTAATACAAAGAATCTCTTTCTGGTTTATTTATCTACTTCAATTTTCAAAAATTTATAATTCTTTCATTTCAGCTCTCATCCTTCTTTCTTTCTTTCATTTACTTTGATAGCACTAAATTAATGCCTCACTTTCTAACCTGTTGAGCTGATTAATTCAAATATTTTTTGTTTAATAATAACTGCAGTTTTATAAAATTATTTCATTTATTTTAACAGCTTTATTGAGGCACAACTGACAGGGAATAGATATTTAAATATAAGTGGATATTCTGTGAACAATTACCACAATGAAAATAATAGACATCTCCACCACTCCCAAAAGTTTCTTTAGGCCTCTATAACCCATTGTATCACATCCTTTCTGCCCCACCCCATACCCTCCCCTCCATTCCCAGAAAAGCACTGATATACTTTCTGCCACTGTAGTGTATTTAGTTTGTAGTTCCTAGAATTTTCTATGAATCGAATCACACACAATGTACTTTCTTTGTGTGTCCAGTATCTCATTCAGTGCAATTATTTTTTTATTTTAAAGATTTTATTTATTTATTTGAGAGAGAGAGAGAATGAGAGATAGAAAGCACGAGAGGGAAAGAGGGTCAGAGGGAGAAGCAGACTCCCTGCTGAGCAGGAAGCCTGATGTGGGACTCGATCCCTGGACTCCAGGATCATGATCTGAGCTGAAGGCAGTCATTTAACCAAATGAGCCACCCAGGCGCCCCCAGTGCAATTATTTTGACCTTCATCCATGTTGTTGCATGTGTCAGTTGTTCATTCCTTAATGTTGCTGAATAATACTCCAATGTACTGATAGATTACAGTTTGTTTATCCATTCATCTGTTGGGGGACATTTATGTTGTTTCTAGTATGGGGCTACCACAAACAAAAGATGCTACGAGCACCCGTGATTCCATATTTGTAGACCTAAGCTTTCATTCTTCCTTGAAAAATACCTAGGAGTGAAATGGCTGGCTCCTCTGACAGGTGTATGTTTAACATTTTAAGAAACTGCCAAAGTCATTTCCAAAGGAACTGAATTGTTTAAACTCCTCTCAGTAGTGTATAAGAGTTCCAGTTCCTCCACATATCCACCATCATTTTGTACACGCAGTTTTTTTAACTTCTGCCATTTTAATAGGTGCATAGTGGTATCTTAGTGTGATTTCAGTTTGTGTGAAATTCTACGTGTTTTGGTGTATCCTAGATATTCTGTGATTTCCTTTTGAAATAATAATTATTAAAGAGAATTAAAAATTCTTATAGTTAGGATGCTTTATTTTTATAAGTATGTAATTATTACATGGTATTTTAAGTTGATAATTTATATCATTTCTAATGGGGACAATAATACTATTTACCTCAGTTGATCTCACATCATGCATTTAAATATGATAATGCTATTAAACACTTAGCACTGTGGCAGCAATTATCAGTTAAGTGGCTTATGCAATTGTTATACTTGCTTAATATTATCAATGAAACACCTATCTTGTTTATGATGGAACATCAAAAAGGAAGAACTGAGGATTGTGAGAGGAACCCTAGATTACCAGTTGTGAATCTGGTTATCTGTATGTATGCCTGGATAGCTAACCTCAGAAATTCTCTCAGCAAGGATCTCTACACACATTCCCATTCTCCTGAAGGACTAGCTTCAGTGCCACATGAAAAGCCATCAGTCTTGAAGCATCCTAAAGTTCTTAAACCCCATATTGAAACATCATTTAGAATGATAAAAAGGTCATAAAATAATAGTTGAGTCAAAGCAATGACGACAGTAGTTGATATATACTTCTACCATAAAGGGTTGCTTATTGAGTGTTAAAATATCCAAAACTGAGAATCATAAGCCTTTTCCTTTAAAAATTATATCTCTGCATTTTGCAACATGTATTTTTTACCAACAGCCAGGGTTTATCAGCATGCATATGTAAGGAAAGATAAGTAAGTTGTAATTACTATCTAATAGAATCACAGACAGATTTTGACACCACCAGTTTAAATAACTGTTTAGCCAATTGGTCATTAAGGAATGATACAGATACCATTTAAAATACCATTGCCAAGTCAATGACAGTCAGGAAACTAGAGATCCTGGTGGATTTCAAAAACATCTCTCCTTTTCTTCATAGGAGCATAGATTTATGAGATGTTATATTCATATGCATGAGTACCCGGGAGGTAATCATTATACCTATTGGGGAGACCTCATCTAAGTTAGACAGCCCTTCTAGGCCTTGGTTTCCTCATTATTAAAGGGAAGAAGCACTTACATGTTCTCTACATATCATTAAAGCTCTGATAGTTCATGATTTTGTGTGTTTAGGTACCTTCCTTTTTGATGAGAGGTAAAAATTACATGGCTTAGAAGGAACTACTTATTCCTACAATTCAGAACAGTGTGGCCAGGAAATGCAGTACCCTAGAATAAACTCTATTAAGAAATCCTGGAAGAACTGGGTCATTTAGCCTGGAGAAAAGAATATTGAGGGAGGGTTTCTTACAATCTCCTGAGGCATTTTCTCAGCATCTAAGCCAGATGGCTTTTCTTAGGTTTTTTTTTTTTTGCTTAGGCCATGTGTAAATGAAGTCATTAATATGACCTGGTGGCAGCTTCCTTTCTGTCTATTGGCCTTACAGAGGCTATCAGAATGTTTGTGGGATATACTTGCCTGTGAACTCTATCCTCCCCTGGATCTGAGTGACAAGTGGGGTAAGTTAGTGAATAACTGAATGTGAGGGTTCTGACTGAACAAAAGGAAATAACCCTCCCCACACACCCCTGAGGCGCCTGGGCCAATAAACAGACCTCAAGTCAACTAAGAGATATAGGTTTGCTTTTAAATATAAACACCAAAGAATCTTTATTCAGTAAAAGAGTGAACTATCTGCCTGAGATCTGGACTGCTTTAGCTAGTGTTAACACTTAAACACGCCACACATGACCACTCTTATAGGAGTAACAGCTCTTCTCATAGTGGACATCTCAGTGTCGTAAAGAAACTTCCTGAACATGCATCTTTTTGTCCATTTCACAAACATTTTCTTAGAGCCTGTGATGTAGTAGGCACTGTCCTGAGAACTGAGCATATTGGTAAGCTTAAGTGCAGGCAAGAGAATGATACAACTTTTGCACAATTAAATGTAAATTAATTATTTAAAAAATGCTCTAAATGGAAATGGAAAGAGACCACCTGAGTTCAACGGAAGCAACTAGCTTGGGGGTGTGAATCATTATGAAGTGATGGCTCTGAAGGCTAAACAGAAGCTAATGTGAAGTGGAAAGAAGGTAATTCCAAGCAGATGGGGCAGGATGTGCAAGCACCCTACAGTCTCAGAAATGTGATTTAATTAACTTCCTACCCAATGTGTGTGACTGACATGAAATGCTACCCAGCGCCCATTCATTCACTCATTCCACACTACTTATATTATGCTCTGTGCTCGCTATGCAGAGGCACTATGCTCTATGCTGGCAACAGGGTGATGAAAAAAAAAAAGAAAAGAAAAGACCGGATCTGGGACCTCATGGAACTTTTAATCTAGTGGGAGAGATGCATATTCAATTACTAATCATGCAGAAAACTGTATAAATTATGATCATGAGAATTCCCAGAAAGCAGAGGACATGATGCCTTGCCTCAAGGGTGGAGTACAATTGTGAGATGGAAACAGGAATTCCTTGATGAAATGACATTTAAGCTGAAGCTTGCAAGATAAAGATAAGTGTGGATTATTCCAGAAGCAATGGGAAAAGATTTCCAGGAAGAAAAAATTATTGATTCAAAGTTGCTGAGACAGGAAGTAACCTAGTGCATAAATGGAACTGAAAGACAGCCAGTGAGTTGGAGCAAAGCAGACAAAGAGGAGGTCAGGAGAACTGGCCTGACTTTGAGAGCAATGGTAAAGGACTTCGTATCCATTTTGGCGTGATTCAGAAGCATCTGAAGTAGTTTAATGGGAAGAAGATCTAATGAGATTTGTGTTTTAGGAATATTTTATGACAGCTTTGTGCAGAGTGAATTAAAGGTAGGCGCCTATGGAAACAGGCGATCAATGCAGATGCTATTGAAGTTATCTAGATGAAAGATGATGGTAGCTCAGAATAGAGCTGTAGAGCAGGAGTGAAGTTTGATATATGTTTAGGAAGCATATTTAGGGAAGATCCAATTCTGTTTTAATGCCATGACCTAGGCCCAGTTACCCTGTTGCCAATATAAGCAGATGACAGCATGTATCATACTCTTGGAGCTCTCCTTGTCATGCTCAAAGGCGGATATATTTCTACCGACCATTGCTCAGTGATCTTATGTTTAGTTTTGGTCCAGATGTGAGTGTCCATATGTGATGGACATATTTATATCCATGCACCGAAATTAAGTCATAATGGTGCATTTTCTGGATCAGGGTTCACTGCTAATCTGAAATAGGAAAGAATTTTTATCACTAGAGGTCAGTAACACAGTAACATATTTTAAAGAAGTTTTGTATCTGATGGTAAGCCCCATCCATAAGACAAGGAAAAATATAGTTTTAATCATAATAAAAATAATTAAGGCCAGGGATAGAAGAGTATCCTGATGAGAAGTTGAAAAAAAATTCAATACTTAAAGTAGGGAGGTAAAGAAGGCATTCAGTTATGAAATGGACAACAGACCATGGAAACATCTAAGGCTACTGCATGGGGCTCTGAAGATTGTCCATCATGGTTTTCATGATTGGCACTTCCTTGCAGTTATGCAATGAGCAACTTGACCAAATGTTGGTAGCTAACCTGGTCCAGCTCTGCCCCTTGTCTGCTCTATGCCTTACATAGGTCATTTCACCTACTGGATCTCCTGATTTCAAAGAGTTGGGCTGTATTGCCTATACATGCTAAACTAGATCTACAATTCTATGATTCCAAGCAAACATTTCTGAAATTGACAAGGCAGCTTCTTAAGATGTTGAATCAGGTCTAGGACAGATTTCTGCTCACTCATGGGTTCTTCTAATGGTAGTCCAAACCAGATTGTGATATTTAGTGAAGCTGAATATCTAACTTTACATTAGTAAACCTCAGCATAGCCTCACTTTCTAATCCTGTGCTTCATTCAGGTGTGTTTTTTCTCTCTCAGATCCAGATTAGCAAGTGTTTTACATGGTGAGGTCTCAGGAAATCTGCCAACACAAAAATGTGCAATCCTCCGTTCTTGAACTCAGTTTTCCATACAACTTGACGGGGTTTGCTATGAGACCAAAATATATTTTCAGCTGTTACAGACAGCCCTTAAACATTTGCAGCTCGATGCAGTTGAATATTCACACTGTGTTTTTAATTAGGCTAATGTGTGCTTGCTCCAATGTATAATAAAAGACATAATCCATAATTATAACCCCTTTGCACTGCTTCCTGTCAGAGGGATTGGTAAAAAAATTCTTGTTCTATCTTTCAATTTGTTAATGGGATTATGATGAGCAAAAAAAGCCTGATTACCATGGCCGAGCAGGCATGCCTTAGCAAGGTGAAAGGATTAATACTGCAGGTCATCAGTAATTTAAAGATGTCAATTGCCAGGCTCATCCATGGGTTTCTGAGAAACCAGTGAATCTAGAAAATGTTTGCTCCTAGGAGGTGAGCACGTTAGCCACCCTTAATAAGTGCATGGAGAAAACATGTCTTTACCCAACTCTGCAATTCAAAACGATGCACCAACAAAAGGAAATACTCCAAACATGAATCTACATTTGGGAACAAAAAAAATAAGAGTGAAAAGGAAAATTGCTTTTCAGCGAATAGAGTTTAAAACAAATTTTATATTATGAATCCTATCCTGGGTCTTCATTATGACTTTTAGCAACTAGTACCATGCATTTTCATTTGTCTTTTCATGTGTAAGACTTTTTTTCCCCGCTAACTGGATTTGATACCCCACGAGGCAGGGATTTCAGCATTTGGTATTAAGACATTGCCTGTGGTGGGTGCAGGGCACTGATACTTATGATGACAGCCATCCCTAAAATCCCATCCATGTACAGGCCAGGAAAGGTCATTTCAAGTCAATCTTGGTAGACTTTAATGGCAGGTTTATTTTCTTTTAAAAAAATGTATAAAATTAAAGTTTAGGGAACTATAGTATACAATACTTAAACCCATGTCTCTTGCATACCATATATGTTTTTGTTCTTCATTTTTTGCGCAAAGAAGCTTTTGTGGATTCTTACCTACTTCACGATGGTCACAATCGTGTATTCCAGTAGATGACATGACAAAGCAAGTCATGGGTTGCACAGAATAAGCATTCAGTGTCTCAAAAACAAAATTAAAAAATTAGTGTGACTCTCAATCTAAATCAAAGTCAATTCCCCAACTGGTTAGGAGCAAGAAATCTGTAGCCTCTTTTGTGAGTTATTTTATGGAATTATCTCCCCTCTTCCTGAGTAAGAATGTATACTTTGTTACTAGCCTGGAGAATAGCTAGGGGGAGAAAGAAAGGACAGCTGGTAGCCTCCTTGAAAGTTACAGAAAGGAACGCCTTACCTACACTGGAGATGGCACAATACGGACAAGCTAAATACTCATTCTTTTGAGTATAAGTTTTAAACAATTTCTATTTAAGTAAATAAGATTCTGAAAATAATTATTTAAAAATAAAAGAGCAGTGATTTAAATATCGTCAAGTCAGTAAACCAAGAGGTACTATTTTATTGATTCTGACACTCTATAAGTAATAGTAATTCCCTTCTCCAAGACTAATTTTCAGTTGTCTTTGATGTATCATTGTTGTCTTGGAAGAAAATAAAAGAGCAAAATTGTGTGGGGTTTTTTGGGAATTAATTTTGTCAATACTGTCTGTTCTCTTTACTACACAATATAAGGACAATTAAGACTTTTTTTAAAAAAAAGTCACTTTGGAGATAACAATTTTAGGTTATTGCCTTTCTTAAAAAAGAAAAAAAGATGAGGGACCTAATAAGGAAATACATTTTATTACATCTGTTATTGATGCTATAAAACACAATTTTAACAGCCAGGAAATGCAATGCAATTGATCATATGTTAGAAATGCATTAATTTGAGTTACTGTATTTTTCATATGTAATTTGAAATTATGTATAGACATAAAAATGTCTTATTGCATGGTATAAATCTATGCATTACTATTTCATTACATTAAATTAAAACCATGTCTATAAGAGATTTTCCCTGAATATCTGACACAATTTCCTGGAGGATGCTCTCATGGATTAAACTGACCATGGTCTATTATTTGGGGAAGTTTTCTCCACAGTCCTGGCTCTGGTCTATACTTTGCTGCTTTTGACCTATTGTTTCTTGAAACAGTCATTGGACTAAAATAATGTCATCCATAAAAATGACCATTTAGTAGTAAAAAATAAAGGACTTTACTGAGGACAGAATAATCAAACACGAGACAGCAGTTTAACAGCCCTTTTTAAAGGCTACTTTGTTTTCAGGAAGGAGCTTCTGTCTCCCAGATCCATCTCCATCACTCAGCACGTCAAGCAGTGGTGGCAAAGGCAAGTGCTCCCAGTGTGTCTGGGTTCCTCTTATACAACTAGCTGAGCTCAGAAGAAGAAAAAAGATTCTTCCAGTCAGCAGGTCAGAAGCCTATTTTTCAGATCACTTTCCAAAATAAAGGTGTCCCTCTGATTTAGCTATAATGAAACAACCTGTACATTAACAAAATATTCTAACTATATATGGGACCCCAATTACCCAATTGCCAGGGAAGTGGAGTGTGTGTGTGTGTGTGTGTGTGTGTGTGTGTGTGTGTGTGGGCGGGTGGGTGCACAGCCATAGGTCTCTGTGCTGTTCAGAGCCCAAATGTTTTAATTAGTTGCTAATCCTTTCTTAGGCATAATTTCAGGAAACATGTTTAAGCTGATTTTACCCAGATCTACTTCTTTCACCTCAGCTGCTGAAAACATGATTATCTTGGTATCCTATATTCTATCTCTGCCTATCTGAAACTTTCCTAGAGTTAAATTTGCAACGGAGTAGAGTTTCTTTGGCTTTCAACTACTAACTGAAGAATGCTTCATATTTTACAATGCTTTTTTTCATGTGATGATGCAGTCTCCTGCTCAGGTTCATAACCTTGGAGGTCATCTTTCATCCTGAACACCCTTTGATTATAAATTTACATCACACAAATCTCCTTCTATCATCTCCAGAACATAGCAAGGCTATGACCAAAGCTGTCTCAGGAAGATGCCAATTCAATAATTCATACCGTTATTATATCACGGCTGGTCGCTGTAATTCATCCTACTTGTAACACCAGTACCTCTCTGGGCCCTGTATTTTAGTAGTGCTGAAGAAGTCTCCCATTTATTGCCAGTGCTGTGGTTCTAACATATCTGATCTATTTGTCTAATACAATTGAATTATGCATCCAAGTGTCTCCATTCCATTAATTATTTATATAGCTTTTAGCACCTCCATACCTAACTTTCTTCAATGAAAGAGAAGATAGTCAAGGGTTGTGAGGATTGAGGGGTATCATAACCTGAGAAGTAGCTTCAGGGAGGCTGAAAGTTAACCCTGTTTCTGTGAAAGTACCCTCCTGGAAAGTGACAAAGCAACCAGAAACATAAAAAGAATAAGTGTCAAACCAACCTGATTAGAAGGAGAATCTGAAAATGAAACTGCAGGTTTCCCCTACTATCCAGATGTAGAGCATTCCTATGAAAACTTTCATAAGCCAAAATAGCATCAAATGAAGAAGCAATTCATAGTAATTTATATGAAAAAGTTGTTGAGGTTCCCAGGCCCCCAAAATAACCTCTCTTAGGCTTTTCTGATACCTTAGGTCACATCATGCTAACAGATGCACAAAATCAGTCGAGATAAAGCGCAGATGCTCACAGACACAGTTCAAAGCTCTGGCAGTTGATGTTGAGATACTGAGCGTAATTCCCGGGGAAGGAGTTTGGTGGGGGCACTATTGCTCCTTGAGGTGTACACCACGTCTAATAACTGCTTCCTGCAAAACAAAGGCTGAATGCTATTTTTGCTTTTCACCTTTTTTTGGTAAAAGTGAAAATCCTCTTCAGATTTCTTTCGGTTAGCAAGAAAAGGCTCTAATGTAGGTCTTTCCTGAGAGTGAAGTAGCAAGATGTGAGCTTTCAAAAGTGGGAATACCTGTATAACGGAATGAGTGAGAGTTATCATTTTAGTTTTGAAGGCTCTCCATTAAGCTAAGAGGGAAAATAGAGTGTAGGACAAGAAATCTGTTGTTTATTCCATTATTCAAAAGATATTTATTAGGTGCCTAACATATTCAAGGTGCTAGTCTAGAGACTGGAGATCTAGCAGTAAACAAACAAACAAAAAAAACAAAGGTTATGAAGAATTAATTCAAGTAAATGAATGAAGAGACTATTATAATGTGATTTACTGAGGTGCACTGGAAGATGGCAAGACCTTGACTGTAGTTTGAGAATCTCACTCTCACTTCCTCAGAAGTCTAACAGAATGTTCTCTTTTGTTCTTGTGGGAGCTTCCCATGCACTGGTGTCAAGGCATAGTATGGGCAAATAACTGTCTAATTGTATAAAACAAATGTGAGTTGCCTTATGTTTAGGTCTATTAGAGAATAAAGGGGTCAACCAATGAGATATGGAAAGCATATGAAAATTTTAAAATTCAATATTAATCCATTCTAAGTTTAAAATGCTATAGGGCAATGGGACAGAAAACAATCTACAGAAAGTAGATGAAAATCATTAAAACATTTCCTTATGATGAAGCATTATGGAGAACTCTCAAGAGAAGACTTAGATTTTTCCAAATACAATGCTTCTGACCACCTCACTGGGAGAAACAACTTTAGATGAAAACCAAAGTAAATTTTTGATGATAAAGTGTGGACAGCTCTTTTAAGAAGAATGATTGAATATTAAAATAGGTAAAGTGGAGCCAAAAGAAGTAATATGTTTAAAGATGGAATTTTTTTAGAATGGGAGAGAACTGATCTGGTGTGTTCTTCAACAGAGAGAAGTCAACTTGGAAGAAAAACAAAACAAGTAACAGGGCATTACTGATGAAACATAGTCCTAAAGGAGTAGTAAAGGGTCATCAGATAAAGGTGAAGGTAAACAGGAAGGCTTAATGGAAGTACAGAAAGGGTACCTTGAATTGGGAGGGGGAAAGAATTAAAGTGGAGGAGAGGACAGTAGGATTGAGTTCTCCCTGTCATCAGATGGCTTCAATATCTCATGAAAGATATTCATACCATCTTTGTTGAGCAGGTATTGTGTGGCTTTACATATAGATATGGTGGGCTTATGAAGAAGAGATGGTTTGAGTGAGCAGCATGTATGTGGAACTTCCACATGAAATATCTTAGTATCTTTGCTGATTCCACAATAAGAAAACACATTTTCAGACACTTGATAATGATGAACTAATGCTGGTTTAATGATGTCATCCAGTTGAAGTTTAAACAAGCTGTATGTCTTGTGGTGAAGAGACAATTGATGGACATTTACCTTTAGCTACAGACCATATAACTATTTGATATGGTGTT
This sequence comes from Callorhinus ursinus, assembly GCF_003265705.2. Lineage (NCBI taxonomy): Eukaryota > Metazoa > Chordata > Mammalia > Carnivora > Otariidae > Callorhinus > Callorhinus ursinus. The sequence continues at coordinate 33,114,082 of NW_027397073.1, forward strand.
TGTATACAGTGAGAGGACTTTGATTCTGTTATGAGCTTGGAAATTGACAGTTACTTTTTAAATCTTATCTGTCTACCCCAACTTTTAACCCTGTGCTACACACTCAGGATCTCCTCTTTCATTACCCAGAAAATGTCCTATATCTCTTAACTATTCTTAGGATTGCTTCTACTTTTCAACTGCACTACAATATTAACTTTTCTTTTGAGAACACCATTTCTTCTGAGCTTTAAGTGGCAACTTTTCACTCTCTTACAGGCATTCTTCTAGAGCCAGAAGTGAGCTAGAAATTCTCTTGGGTCCACATGACTGTTCCCTGGATGTTACTCACCCAGTGGCTCCTCTCCCTGACACCTTTTCTTGAAAGCCCATCTCCCATTATACTACTCTCACCACCTGTCACCATCACTGACTGATGTCCGAATCATGCCCACAATGTCAATGAAGGTGTTCTTGTTTTTTTGTTTGTTTGTTTTGCCCCTTTCTATTATTGTCTTTATCCTGTGAGGATTCACAGTTATGCTCCTTTAAGAACTCTGGGCCTTCAGTTTTATTCCAGTTGCATTTCCCATGCACTTCCACTTTGGTCATCCAAGATGAGGGCCATATCTAGGCTTGGAGGATATTTCAGCCATATAATACTTCTGCAATTCATTTCATATACTCTATCAGCAAACGTATTCTTAACACCCATGATCATATTTTTACCGACAAACTTCTTATGAGTCTTGACTATATATTAGAAAATACCATTTTTACCATTTAGCATGGAGTCTAAGTCCCTTCAAAATTTCACTTGGACCTTATGTATCAATTTCCTTCAAAATATTCTTTTCTCTAGAACTGAGGTTGTTCATTTTATGTTCTCTGATAAACTATGAGAGTTTCATGTCTTCCTGCCTTAGCAAATTCTGTGTCTTCCATCAGGACTAAGCTTTCCTTTATGTCTCTCCCTTTCTCTCCCAATTCTTTTGGTCCATCTCCAGCACATTTAAACTCCCGCAGATCTCTGCTTTCAACCTGACCATGTGTGTGTTTCATCATGATCTCCCAGCACTTTGCTTATATCTCTATCTTCCCTTATTATGGTGAATTTATAAATAAAATAGGCATGCAATAGCAATTCAGCGGTTATCTCTTTTGGTCTAAGTTTCCATATTTATAAAAAGAGAGAACCAGCATAGATGTCACATAATACCTCTATTAGCTCCAATATGCTATGACTTATTTGTAGAATAGAAAATTTTCATCATTTTGCATTTGCAATTACCTCCTCTAAATCGTTTCTATGGCACTTGCATTGCCATGCATGAGCAGCTTCCTTTACCTTGTTCCTATTTATTGAGAACTTGCTATATACAAAGCACAGGGTGCACAGTGTGTGTGTGTGTGTTCACGTGTGTGCACATAAAATCATGAGCCATAACCTCAAGTGGATTACAAACCAGTTCACTGAAATTCTCTGAACTACTCCATTTACGTGGATTCACTGGCTTTATAGACAATGTCCCTTCTTTCTATAAAACACACTGATGGAGTCCTACAAAGACTGAAAACTTCCTCTTATATCAATTGAGTTGTGTACTTCCCAAGACTCAGCTGTGTTTATTCCCAAATCAGCTTATGTCATTTAATGTGGTATTCTAATTATATAATTTAATTATGTATTAGATAAGCTGACTAAAGATGAATACAAAAAGAGTGTTATTATTTCAAAGAGAAGTAATTTAATTTTAATACTTGTGATGGACAAACCCTAAGGTGACTCCCAATGAGTCATACTCTTATATAATCCCTCACCTTAAGTGAATGTAGAACGTGTGACTTGCTTCTAACTAACAGAATATGACAAAGATGAAGAGATGCCACTCCTTTGATTATGTTATGTTATATGGCAAAGGTGATGGCATGTTTCTCCTTTGATTATATTACATTATACAAAACTACATCTTAGCAGGCTAGAGATAGAGATTCTTATGCTGGCCTTAAAGAAGCAAAGAGGTATGTTGTAAACAACAGTGTGTGTGTGTGTGTGTGTGTGTGTGTGTGTGTGTTCAGAGCCATGTGGCAGGGAGCTGTAGGCAGACTCTATAACTTGGAGGCTCCTCCAGCAAACAGCTAGTAAGAAGCCAGGGCCTTCAGTCACAAAGCCACAAGGAAATAAATTTAGCGAACAACCTGAAGAAGCTTCAGTGAGGATTCTTCCCTAGTTGAGCCTCAGATGAGAATAGAGTCTGGCTGACGACTTGAGGCAGCTTTGTGAGCCTCTGAGCAGAGGAGCCAACTAAGTTATACCAGGAGTCCTGACCCTCAAAACCTGTGAGGTAATAAATGTGTGTTGTATTAAGCTGCTAAGTTTGGGGTAATTCGTTATGCAGCAAAGAACACTAATACAAAGCCTTAGAAAGGATCATTAAGTCAATTTGTTAGTCACAAAAAGAGCCACCATATAAGTGCTGCTTTCAAATTCAGTCAAGGCAGGACAATGATAAATATTTGAGGAAAAAAATGTAAGAGTCTATACATAATTATTCCTTCAGATTTTTACGCAAGTGTATGTAAGATGTTGCTCCATTTTAGGGACGCCTGGGTGGCTCAGTCGTTAAGTGTCTGCCTTCGGGTCAGGTCATGATCCCAGGGTCCTGGGATCGGGTCCTGTATCGGGCTCCCTGCTTGGAGGGAAGCCTGCTTCTCCCTTTCCCACTACCCCTGCTTGTGTTCCCTCTCTCGCTGTGTCTCTCTCTGTCGAATAAATAAATAAAATCTTTAAAGAAAAAAAAGATGTTGCTCCATTTTAAAGAGCTTCCATATGGGGGAGCCTGGGTGGCCCGGTCAGTTGAGCGTCTGACTCTTGGTTTCAGCTCAGGTCATGATCTCAGGGCCATGGGTTTGAGCCCCGCGTCCAGCTCCACACTGACTGTGGGGGATCCGCTAGGGATTCTCTCCCTCTCCCTCTGCCCCTTCCCCTCGGTGCTCTCTTTCTCTCTCTAAACTAAATAAATGAATCTTTAAAGAGCCTCAATATGAAAATCATAGATGATTTTTTTAGGGAACAGTTCATACAAGAAAAATAACCAGATTACAAAAACCAGATTTATATTCAAATTAAAGTCTTGGGAAATACCAAAAGATTGAAGAATTATTTTATGTATCTCAGTTTTAAGTTAGAATAAAGAATGTAAAGACTATATCCTTAAAAAAAATCATCCCATACTTTAACTTTCCATTAGCAAATCAACTGCAAATATTGTGCTGATTAAAAAGATCTCTACAGCAGACAGAAGACTCCGACCCAATTAGTGACAGTAGGACTAGCATCACTATAATATTCCTTCCACAGGTATTCATGTGGAGAAGGGAAAAACTCTGGCTGAAGCTATCAGAGTTTTCACAGAAACAAAGACATTTAATACAGGCAGTGGATGGGGAAAAACAAACGGGTAGGACTTCAGCAGGTTGTGATAATGAAGGAGAGTTCTAACAAAGAGCATGTACCATGATGTCAAGTGCGAGTTTCAGAAATGGTGAGATACCAGTCTAAGAGAAAGAAGTCACCAAGTAATCATCAAACAAATGAATGGGGGTAGACATGGGATGCGTCCACCTGTCAGTCTTAGAGCTCTGTCTTTCACTTTACAGGAAATAGTATTTTCACTTAAAAAATCACAAAATCATTGAGTCTACTGTTTTTAGGATAAACCAGTTTGCATCTTTACCTGTGAGTACAGCTAAGACTCAATCTAATTTCCAAAAAGTACAATTTAAACAAAAAAAGAATCTCAAGACCTGAGGAAGTTGTTCACTAATATTATTCCAAGTGGGAAGAAAGTCAGAGGAATGTAATGAATCACCCTACCCAGGTGTCTACTGTTGAAGAAAGCTCAGTTAGCCAAGAACTCCATTAAAAAGTATGGTATATAACCTTTGGTTATTGAAATTTTTATTGCTGCTATATTATCCTTACACTGAATGCCCATTATCCTAGCTACTGGTTCTCATAGGTTTTTGTTAGCTACTTTATCATGTTGCAGTTTATACTACTTAAGCAGGCCATGATGATATATTACAGTCAGCTAAAGTGTAGAACATTCTTAGATTTATTTTGACACCTAAAGCAACTTTTCATTAAGCTGGTAACAAGCCATATAGATGCCATAGTCCTCGCAAAAGCATCATTAGGATGTCGAAAAAGTGCTGACATAAATGTGGACATTCTCAAGAACATGTTTAAGAAACTGATAGGGTGGAAGCCCTTAATTTTCTCAGGTAGCAATAGGGGGGAAATCTATATGCAAATGGCAAAGCAATGGTGCCCATTTTTCTTTACAGGAGAAGTTCCCATTATGCATGTCTAAGAGCTCCACCCTCCCTTGACTGACTTTTATGAAATTACAGAGCACGCTGGAGCATTGTTTGAGCAATACCAAGTGCTTCCAACAGCTGTTTTGCCGCTATTGGAATGGCATGAACATTTCATGGGACACATAAAAGACTCGCGATGAGATAGGCAGAGGAACTCACTGAAATGTATTATTAAGTAATGAAACATAGAAACAAAAACAAAACCATGCCATTTATTATAAATCTTGGGGGTATGGAGGTAAGAAAAAAGAAAGGTACAGACCACATGGACTGCTATGCCACCATTAGTTACAAATGTAAGGAATCCTCTCCATATCTCTGTGTAACAATTTTCACTAGAATTTCTATAGATTTGAAATCTGGGACTACCAGCCTACCAGGTGCATCACTTTAATAAAAATAGGGCTTTCTTATAAATTCAAGTAAGATTACTACATATATCTATATCTGTATCTATCTATCTATATATCTATTTTAAATGATCTGCCAAATTGAATTAAGTGTATTAGAATCTGACAGACATATCACGTTATCTGCATATATGCATATATTCATATTATATAACAGTAATAACAGCTGGTCATCCAAATCTCACCCCTGCCACCAAACTCATACAAATTAGCAATCACACATTTCAATTCCCTTTCTTTGTCTAAACAGTTTTGGTCATTCTTTAACATTATTGATATCTCTTCAAACTGAGCCATTGCTTATTTTTTTCTTGATCAATTTTGCTCTCCATTGTACCAAGTCCTCTATCATAGTTTTCTAAAACTTGACTCAACAGTTTTAAGAAGCCATTCCATTTTTATCCCCACCCTTCTACTCAGTGACTTTCAGTGGTTATATACTCAGTTTGAGCAGTTTTTATTAATTAACACTTACCACTCTATAACATACACATTTTTTGTGTGAATGGTTTGTCATGCTAAATATGGTACTTTCTTACTAAATGGAAGGTACTTCAACCACACAACACACTACCTTCATCCTTTGTCTAGAACTTTAGCAAAATGCTCATCCCAATTGTTGGTATTAGCATTAGCGATAGCAGTTAACAACCAGTACTATCCTTAACATGGTATTATTCTGTTTATATTGACCATGGTGTGGTCTGTTTTTTTTTTTTTTTTTGTACTTTTATAGACCCAGCTACAGTGCTGTTGACCACATTTTATCTTAGTATTAGACACCAAGTCTACAGGTCATTTCCTCTTTCATGATGATATAATTGGTATGCTGCATCATCTGTTTAACTATATTGTAAATCAATAAATCCACATAATAGACACGAATGTTTAAACTTCTTGCTAGAATCACATGTGGGAAGTTGAGTGAAGCTGGTGAACGTTTCTTCATCTATTTATGCTTTTATTCTTATTCCAGATGACTGAGAATTGATCGGATAAAGAAGAAAAGGATGACCTGGTATAGAACAAATGAAACAAATGAGATCTGGGGAATCACACCCAACAGGTACGGGAAAGGTGCGAGAGACATTTAAAAGATCCTTCTACATGCATTTTTCCCCTTACGATCTAATCTCAGTCTCCATATCTGATATCATGTAAATATCCTGATTTCCCGTGTATCTCTGGGTTCCACTAGGGTATTTGCTTTAGTCAGAACTCACAACCCTTGACCTCCCTGTATTACTTTACCATAGTGTAAATGTCCAGGACTAATGCATAGCTCATAGGAAGTTCTACTTCAATAATATAAAGAACTGCTCTCACAAATTGGCACACTACATATATTCATAACAAGCAATTTTTTCAGGTAGCTTATTTCCTGGGAAGGCAATGTATAAAAAGGGAAGTAACAGTACCAGTAGAGGTCCTCTGATTTCCTAAATGTCCTCCTTAAGGAGGATGTTATTGGCTATGAGAACAATAACTCTCTTAGATAAATCTTGATCACTACTGGATTGCCATCTTTAATGCCTTGTTTCAGTGAAGTGTCAGAGCTGAGTTAAATCTCAAAACACCTCATGAACTGGACTATACAGCTCTTTACATCAGTTCTTACTAGGGTTCTAAATTCAAAAATAGTCTTTTTTTCTTTTTTTTTTCCTCTTATTAATTCTAACGTTATAAGAAGTTGGTATCAGCTCATAATTGAGCCTTCTTCCCTAAAATTGTTAAATCAAAATAATATCCCTTTCATAGAATAACTTTTCAGGAGAGGGGGCTGGTTTATTGGTTCATATGCTTTATCTTGCAAGTACAGTAATATATATATATATATATAATAACCAAAGAGACAAAAGTATAAGCTGATAAGTATCCATCTGTTTGTACTCTTTAAAAATCCAGACTAGGGGCGCCTGGGTGGCTCAGTTGGTTAAACGACTGCCTTCAACTCAGGTCATGATCCTAGGGCCCTGGGATCAAGCCCCACATTGGGCTCCCTGCTCAATGGGAAGCCTGCTTCTCCCTCTGCCTATCACTCTTCCTGCTTGTGTTCTCTCTCTCTCTGTCAAATAAAGAAATAAAATCTTAAAAAAAATAAAAATCCAGATTATATATGCATTATATATGCATTCCATTTTTAAAATTTTTTATGATATTCATTTTCTATGATATTCATTTTGGGAATATTAGATGATCATATTTTTATTTTTATTTCTTTATTTTTATTTATTTTTAAAATATTTTTATTATTTTTATTTAGTTGAGATGGAGCAAGAGAGGGAGAGAGCATGAGCAGGGGGAGCAGCAGAGGGAGGGAGCAGCAGAGGGAGGGAGAAGCAGACTCCTTGCTGAGCAGGGAGTCCAATGCGGGGCTTAATCCCAGGACCCTGGGATCATGACCTGAGCTGAAGGCAGCTGACTGAGCCACACAGGTGCCCCTAGATGATCATATTTTTAAAAAATGCCTTTATAGGAGTTCTGTTTCTAATATGATGGAATAGATGATTAATAATAATAATAATAATAATAATAATAATAAAGACCTTCCCACTGAAAACAATTAGAAGATTGTACCAAATATAAAACTAAAAATGTTTAGGAGCCTTCAGAAAGCTTATATATATATATTTTGAGCCCAAAATCTGTGAAAAGGAAACCCAGAGAGTTGAGACCACTTTTCAGCCAGAAATAGACTGGCCTGACAAAAATTTAATCTCAGATTAAAATCACCTTCACCTCTGGTAAAAGTGAAGTTGTTTAGAATTGCTAGTTCCCTTTTATGTGAATTAAATGTAAATATTTTCTGGTGGAAAATAACACCTTCACCTCAAAGTATCTCTATACAATGGCTAGTATTCAATCAAAAATAGGAAAATGAAAGATAAGATAGCATGATTTAAAAACCAAGAGAAGCTAGCCTTTGTAAACAAACTAACAGGATATCCACAATAGAGTTAATGGTCGTGAACTATCAAATAAGCAGGCTTAAAATATTCAAGAAAAAAAAAGTATTGCAGAAAACAGGAAAGCTACACATTTGCTCCAAAAGGAAAATTCTATACCTGAAAAACACAATTTTATCAGAGAATTGGACGATACATACATACATACATACATACATGTGTGTATATGGAAATCCTAGGAATGAAAAAAAAAATAAAAACTTAAAAGTTTAATAAATAAGCCTAGTAGCAGATTAGATATAGGAGAAAAAGAATTATAGGATTGATCTTTAGAAAATATTGAAGTTTAAAAGATGAATAGAAAACTTAAAAGATCGTAAGAAGAATATGCAACTTGGTGAAATACTCTAACATATAAATAATTGGAGTCCCAGAAAAAAGAGAACAGGCTAGGAGCAATATTTATAGAAAATCTGGCTGAGATTTTTCCCAAAACTATTTCAAGAAATCAAATTGATGATTCAAGAAATGCTACAAACAGAATATCAAACAGAATAAGTAAAAAGAAAGAAAAGAAAATACTAGCTACAGCATATTACAATATCAGAAAACCAAAGACAAAGAGAACAATTGTGAAAGCAGCCAAAAGGAAAATAAATCCATTACCCTCAAAAGAGCAATAAGACATATAGCTGACTTTAAAGAAGAAATGATGACAAGAGCTGAAAGAAAGTAACTGACAAGCTAGGATTTTTTATGAAGCAAAAATATCTACCAGAAACGAGAAAATGTATTGCCAACAGACCTGTGCTAAAAATAAGCTAAAGGGACTTCTTCAGGCAGAAAGAGATGATCGAAGGCAGAATCTGATAATGTAAAAAGGACAGAAGATCTCTGAAAAGGTAAACTTGCCGGTTATTCCAAATTAGTATTGGTAGTTTGGAACATGGATCAGCAAAATTTTCCGTCATGAGTTAGCTGGCAAATATTTTAGGCTTTGCAGGCCACTTATGGCCTCTGTTGCATATTTTTCCTTCTTTTCATTAAACATTTAAAAAATATATTAAAAATATTCTTGGTTCACATGCTATAGATAAACAAACTGGAGCCTAGCTCTGGTTCATATGCTGTAGTTTATTGAACCCTGATTAAAGCAACAACGATGTAGTGTAGGATACAAAATTTAAGCAGGATTAAAATATATGAAAAAATCTACAAAATGCAGAAGGGAAATGGAGTTAAGATCATTTAATATTCTTATATTTTCTGGTAAGTGTCAAATGTTCTGGTTTCAGGTAGATTTGTAGAAGTCAATTATGTATGCTGCAATCTCTAAGACACTAAGATAATAACAAAAGTACTTACAATTAATAAATGAATAGAGGTTAAAATGGTATAATAAAAATAATTGATTAACCCAATGGAAAAAGAATCATCTGTGATATAAATAGAAAATAAACAGTAACCTGTAGTTAAATCACATAATACAAGCAATCATTAAATCATGATTTAATCATAAATCATAATCATTAAATATAAATGGACTTAAACTCCAACTAAATCACAAATATTGTCAGACAATATTTAAAAAATATATACATATACTTTGTAGAAAGAAATATCTCAAATATAAAGACATATTCATGATTCATTACTTTGAATTCATGCCCAACAACACTATAACTCATGCCTAACAAAGCTTATTTGAGACATGTATCTTTTCTGTAAGGCACATCACAGTCTAATTATACTTAGTAACACTCAGCACACATTATCAGTAAGCTTGAGAGCCATTTTAAACAATACAATCACCCCAAAAAGCACAAAAATGCAAAAAGCATGGCACCAAATAGATGCAGAAAGGACACTTGTTTATAGTATGAGAGATGAGACAAGAAGGCAGAGTATCGTCTTATTCCATCTTATCTGGGAATGTATGTGTTGGTGTTTCAGATTTTTCTCCACTTGTTCACAAGTGACCATGAATGTGACACAAGTATTCATTTTAGTGTTACAAATAAATTTCAGTGAGTAGGTGAATTCCTAAATATGGACTCTGTGAATAATGAGAATTGACTGTACACACACATACACACATATTTTCAGATCAATTATTTCAGTTGATAAGTAAAATTAGAAAGGTTGTTGGATACATAGTAGAGTTATAAAAATCAATTGTTTTTCTAAATAGCACTGAATAGCAATTAAAAAATATCTTCAAACCATGCTATTTTCAAGTCTTAACAAAAAGACACATACTTATGAAGAAACTTATTTGAGAAATGTGCAAGACCTTTTCAGACAAAATATAAAATATTATTACACTAATGAATTGGAAATGGCCATATTTTTAAGAAGTAAATTCTCCAAAAAAAAAAAAAAAGAGAAGTAAATTCTCCATAAATTGATGTACATACTCAATGTAGTTAGGCCATCACAATACAAAATTTTAGCAGTTTATTTATGTGGAAAATGATAAACTTTTTTAGAAGTATGTATAGAAATACAAAGGGCCAAGAAGACTCAAGATTTCTAGCGCTGAAATATAGAACTAAGATGAGGATTCTACACTATGAGATAATCAAGTCTTCTCAGAAGGCTGCAATCATTATTTAGTATAATGTGATCTCAGCATAAAATCAGAGAAGTCGACCATTGGAATGGGGATAGAGAGTTCAGATTCAAATTCACACCTGATTTATGAAAAGGTCATAACACAGGACAGACAGGAAAAGACAACCTTTTCAAGAAATGAGTAAAATGATTACATACATTAAAATTTAGAACTTCTCTTTATTAAAAGACACAGTTAATAAAGTGGAAATGCAAGCCACAGAGTGGGCAAAGATCCCTATAATACATATATTCAATAAAGAACTGGTATTCATAATACATAAATTATTTATACATAAATTTATAATGAATAAGGAAAAGACTGACAACCTATTCAAAACACCAGTGAAAGACTTAAACATGCAATTCACACACACAAGAAAGCATATCTTAATGGCCAACAAAGATAACAAAAGGCATTCGCAATGACTAGAAATGAAGGAAAAGTAAATTAAGCCATAATGATATGCCATCACACATTGGCCGCCATGGCTACAGTTGAAAAGATGGACAACAATGCACTGTTGGTGAGGATGTGGGGCAGCTAGAACAATAATATACTTCTAGAGAGTGCAGACATGAACAACTATGTTTGGGAATCAACCTATAATTATCTACCAACCCGAATAAATGCCTACCAAATGAAGCCACATTTCTATGTCTAGGTATCTACCCAACAGAAATGCATTTGCATGCCAGAATGCATTCCCATTATACGCCACAGGAAAGATACCAGGATATTCACAGAAATAGTTTTCATGGGAACCGGAGCCTGGAAGCTACTCAAATGTCCATCAATAGCAGCAGTGATTAGAAGAAAAAGTGTGTTTCATTCACAAGTGGCATAATACACTACAGTGAAAATGACTGTATTAGAGCTCCAAGCAATAACATGGGTGAATATTGCAAACACGCCAATGAATGAAAAAAGCTAGACAAGAAAAAGTATATTTTGTAACATGCCATTTATATGAAGTTCAAAAGCAGGTAGAAATATTTTATCATGTTAGAAGTCAGGTGATGAATCTCTACAGGAAAGAAGAGGGGATGGGAAAGGTTTCTACAATATATATAATTTCTCACCCTGGGTGGCAGATATATGTGTGTGTTCATGTCCCAGTAAGTCATTAGTCAATATACTTACAATTTGAGTATTTAGATGTTTTACTTGAACAATTGTTTCTTAATCACCCCATACCATGCAATTTCATAGACACATTTTGAGTACCATTTTCTGTGCCAGAGACAGGGCTACATGCTATGGATGCAGAAATCAGTACAATAACGCATCTTAGTTTGAAGAGCCTAGAGCCTAAACACTAGGGCAGACAATTGTTTTAGATTCTTCAGTTGTAAAACTACAATAATAGTGGCAAACCTATTTGTAATCAGGGAAACCAAGTATATTCTCGGCTGATTATATATATTTTATCTTCAATATTCCAGAGAATAAGGTCAGAAAGAAAAGGGAAATTCTCTCTTGCCATTTATTTAATCATCAGTTATATCAAATTCTTCATACATGCTTGTAATGAAGGCTGAAGCAGTATTTCCCCAACCCCTGCAACTTTGCTCTATGAGTTCATGAATGGTAGGAATGAAGAGGGTGGTTTGTCTTGTGTAGTAATCTCCCCTGCACTCCAAATAAAGCCATCACTACGGAAACTACATATTTCACATTGAATCAGCTATCAAGGCAGTTGAAAACGTGTATTTGGTTATTTTCCACTGACAGCTGAGTGATTAGGACAGGAACTCTAATACAAGTGTACACAGAATGTAGCTCCTTCCCTGTACATTTAAATGAAGTGAACCCGGGACAGAGTCAGTCACCTGACAGAGGTTCTACAGCTAGTCAGACTGAGCTGAGATTCAGTTCTTTTTTTTTTTTAATTTTTTTATTGTTATGTTAATCACCATATATTACATCATTAGTTTTTGGTGCAGTGTTCCATGATTCATTGTTTGTTCATAACACCCAGTGCTCCATGCAGAATGTGCCCTCCTCAATACCCATCACCAGGCTAACCCATCCCCCTACCCCCCTCCCCTCTAGAACCCTCAGTTTGTTTTTCAGAGTCCATCATCTCTCATGGTTCGTCTCCCCCTCTGACATACTCCCCTTTTCTTCCTCTCCTGTTATCTTCTTCTTTTTCTTTTTTCTTAAAATATGTTGCGTTATTTGTTTCAGAAGTACAGATCTGTGATTCAACAGTCTTGCACAATTCACAGCGCTCACCGTAGCACATACCCTCCCCAATGTCTATCACCCAGCCACCCCATCCCTCCCACCCCCCACCCCAGCAACCCTCAGTTTGTTTCCTGAGATTAAGAATTCCTCATATCAGTGAGGTCATGTGATACATGTCTTTCTCTGATTGACTTATGCTGAGTGAAATGAGATTCAGTTCTTTACCACCTTTCTGTAGTCTTGGGCTTTCTCCCCTTCATTCTGCTAAAAGCCAGACAGAAAAAAAAAAAAATGATTAAACAAGGTGTGTAGTGGAATTAAATTACTTCTGAAGTCTTACATTCCTGTATTTTTAGGAATTCAGTAGACAAGGAGCAATGGTAGTTTCTCATTTATCGGAAGGAAAGATACCCTCAGGTCAGCATGCAACCATACGTTTAACCTTTGTCTATTGAATTCAGAGTGTTTCGGTAGCAGTAGGAGGGAATCCAAAAGCGACTAAGAAAATGTCCTCTTCTCAGGGGCTTCTGGTGAAGCCACCAATGCTCCTCTTGCTGGGCACTGTCATTTTTGCCACATTCTCATTTGCTAAGGTCCCTTCTTCTAGGCCCTTCTCTTTCCCTTCAATCCTTCATCCTCTTTAATTGTGGTTATTTTTTCTCTCCAATTACATTGCATTCTCAAGTCCTCCAAGCTTGCTCTCTTCTGTTTAGAATGAAAAAGCCAGAGTCTGTTTCTTTTTCATGATTGGCTGCTAAGGTAATTAAAAAAATGAATGTCCAAGGGAATTGCATATTTGGTTGCACATACGGAATAATTCTCTCACACATTTTCAAAAGGAAAGCACTTAAAATGTAGTGTCTAAAAATCATCCCCTAACTCTTTCTTGTCTTTTAAATTTTCCCTGCATTTTTCTACCAAAACACTTAAAAGCTTCTCATTGTCTCCTCTTAGAAGATCGAGAGAAATAAAAGTATATTCATGTGCTATCTCCGTTTCTGCCTTAGCTTTTCTTTTTCATTTGATTGGATTTTTTCGTAGGGATCTATGGTTACTACCTGTGTTTTCCTTCCCCCATCCCAGCTCAGCTGCCTGTGTGGTATGGCTAAACTGCCTGCCTCAGTGGAGGGGCAGCCCCTTGCAGATAGGCAGCAGTAGAAGAGCCACATACATGGGATGAATTAAGATTTATGCCAATTATAAAAAAATAATGTTGATTTGTTATTTTTTCTTCTGGATATGTGGGCCTTATAGGGCGAAGGAGAATAAGGAGGAGGATGGCAGACATGAAGCTAAACTGGTGTGTTCCCTTTAGGCCTTGTTTCTAGGCCTCCAGAGTTGTCTTCCATTTGCCCCAGAGAAAGCATTTCCTGTGACTCAGAGTGCCTGGTTGTGACTAATAGCAGGAAATGCCTCTGAAGGAGAAGCTGGAGTCCTCTGCTCTTATTCCAGGTTCTTCTAACCTGCTGTTGAAAATCCAAATAAGCCCTTTGATTTGCTGTGTCCTCATCTGTCGAATGGGGTGCCTATCATTATCTTCTTTGCCCAGACTCACCATGAGGATTCATGTGAAATAGAATGAGAATACTTCGAAATGTATAAAGGATATGCATGTTTCAAATGTCACTGGTATCAGTGTAGTTATTAACATTGTCATTAACGTACAAGTGTTAGTAGTAGCTGGAGTCACGTTCACCTATAAAACAGTACAACTGAGCATCAGGAAAATCAGGCATGAAAACGAATTCCTCTTTAATCAGTGCAGTTCTGAGGTCTCAAGGCAGTGGCATGTGGTGTTCAGCGTTCTCAGTTAAGCACAATGCCTGACAAACTCTTTTGGGGTGTTATGTGGAGTCCAGTCTATGCCAGGCAAGGTGGACCTTATATTTGTCTCCTGCTTGGTCCTCCCAGGAGAGGAATGGCGACAGAAAATCACTTCTCACTCTCCTGGGCAGGGGAAAGTAGAGGTTTTCATACCTATTTTCCAGGCCAACTATGAATCTGCCTATTGAGTTTATGTTTCAGTGATGATGATTGTTTTTTCTATACTTTAATCTATAATCAAATGGCTTAAAAAAAATTTTTTTGGTCTCCATATGTGGTTAGTGGTTCCCTCAACATAGGAAGTCTCCCCAAATATTTATCAAATGCTTTTCCATGGTCTTCTGTTTATCTTTATTCTCTTAGATTTACTGATTATCAGGGGTAGGCCTTGGCATTCTCAAGTCTGACCCAAATTCAGGCTATCGAGAAGATTTTATCTGAGTTTCAGAAGCAATAATTAGGTAGCCAGCAATGAGATTTTCTTCCTTAGACACTTTATTCTCATAACAACTCTAGTACATGTTGAAGAGGGAAGAAAACACGAATAGGCATGAGGTCCTGTACCCAAGAGGTCCCGGAGTGATGACAGACCTCGTCCCAGTGCCAAATGCCATATTTATAGTCGTTCCGGCGCAATCACTCACTAGAGAGCTGTTTTGTTCTGTAACTTCGTGTCATTTAACCAGAACACGTTTTCAAGGTATCTTGGCATCTAAACTGATAACCAGAATGCTGTTTGATTGGCATAAAAGTAGAGCAAATAGAATTGGATGAATTTCAGAAATATTTCTCTTTCTTGAGTGGAACTAAATAAGCCTTGACAAGTTTCTGTTATTAAATTAGATGCATTTTCAATCAACAAAACTTATTTGCCTTTTCAAGATCAGTTAAGACCTAAAAACAGAGATTATAGTTTTCTTCAGCCTGACCCCAGTTAGCCTCATTGGATTGGGGAGAGAACTTATTCCTATTTCCTTAAAATTTCATTTAAAAAATTTCCTGAGGGTAGACACATAGGTTGTTTCCAGATATGACTGTATTCATTCATTTTCTGGAGCATTACATTGATTCTGATGTACTTCAATTTCAGAGGGTTCCCTTTCCTTGATTTTGTACTCACTTTCTCATCATGGAGGGCATTTCTAAGATCTCTGATCCTCTCTGTATCTAATAAACTTGTGTGAAAAATAAACAGAAAAAGATCAGCTTTATTTTACTATTCATAGTCATAGACATCCATTTTTTTTCCTAATAAAAAGTTAGCTACTATTTGATAGACCTGCTTCCTCCAGGATTAATCCATTCGTTTTATCATCCTTGATAGTGAGAGTTACCAAGAAGAGCTTAATTCTATTGCAATGATAGAATTTAAGGAGCCTGAAAGTTCCAGAATGAATATATATGGTATTCCACATGGAAATTTTATTCTATTAGACAAAGTGTGTAGGCTTCCAATATACCTCCGATATTCACTTTTGATTCAGAATCCCACCTCAAATATAGAAGGACTAGTCCTTTTTCTCTAACATCTGAAGCTTTAAAGCAATGATGTCAAAAAGGAAGAAGAAATATTGGAGAATGAGGGGGAAAAATGTCTCGCGGAGATCATTTAATTTTTAACCGCAACAATAATTCTTTTCAAAATTACCTAGCTAAATGACTTATTTAAATAAAATTTCTTCTTGAAAAAAGTTTGAGATTTTTAAATGATGTGCCATGTATAACATCCTTAGGGGGAAATATTAGCATTTAGAGGGAATTACAATTAAAAAGAAAACAAAAACCTCTATTTGAGATATTAAAAAAGAGTCCTAATACTTCAGAAATGACACAACTTACTCTCGTGATATATTTCTGACTCCCCCTATTTAAAACCTGTTAACTTAAGTTCTCCAAAGGGGCATAGCAGCCACTTCCAGTTAAATTGAAGTGGTCCACTAACATTTTCAATCCATAATAATAGGAGTTGCATGCCAATCATCCATTTCTTCAAGAGACTATCATACTCGTTGGCACATAGTAGGCATATGATATGTATTGGTTGAATTTCATTGAAAAGTTTTTGAATCACAAAGATGATCTCAATATAGTCAAAGACTCACCAAGACAGGAAAACTAAAATCAATTTCTAGATATGACACATTTTCAGGTGAAATTTTTATTCACTTAAAAACAGTTTTTATTCTCAATGAAAAGAGGATTATTATCAGTTATTTCCCAGGCAGACTAAAATCCAAAACATCCAAAGCATCTGCTTATGTAGGTGAAACAACGTTCCCTGTATTGAAAGTCTCCGTAGTTATTTGCTTGTTTTTCAGCTTGTTTTTAACCATATTTTCTGAAGCATGCCTTCTACTTCAAGAAAGCAACCATCAATTTATCATTATGGAAATCCTCTCTAACACACAACTCATTCATATGTGTGTGTGTGTGTTTATATACACACACACACACATATATTTGTATAATGTGTTAAATAGATAATCAAGATTATAAATTGGAAGTGGGCTCTTAGAAGGAAATACTTTAACTCTGAGGGAAACCTTAGAGGTTTCCTTGGGTCCCCGGATTTTGTGATATCTTTTTGGTTAAACATAAACATTCAAGCCTATCCTACCCTTAGGCTCACTACTTCCAGGAGATAACATAATAAGTAACCGCGGGATAAATGTATTATTACTACATGTGATAGAATCAACTATGAATTCAGTTCTTGGTCATCTACATATATAGTAGATGTGTGTAAAATGAAACAATTACCTTGTAGTATTAAAAGCTGAAACTAATATCTTTTCTAACAATATTGTAATTTTATGTTTTGTTAGGAATTTTCATCCAATATTGACTGAGAAGATCAATAGACTATCTCAGCATATTATGCTGTGCATTTATTTACTGTTTCCACTGATGCAATAAAATTAAATTATAGTACTTCATCAGCCTATACTATCCTGTACCTAATTTATTTACAGTGTAATTTCCAACAATATCTGGTTGGTTCTATGAACACTGTGAACACAATGCCCTAACAAGTGAGAGAGGTGGGAGTTAGCAGGAAAGGAGGAGGAATAAGAGCTTCTGCAGTATGTAGCAGAGACATGTGGCCTCAATTTAATATGCTTATTCTAACCACCTTCTTCATCCGGTTCCTTTTCTTATATTTGATACTCATTGTCACCGGTATCAAGGCTCCTGAAATTCTCAGTAAAAATACTACCGTTGTCACTATCAATATTAGATAATAAGACAAATAATGCAGGGTGTCTTTGGAAGGGCTTCTTAAAACACAGAGGATATCACTTGCCTGAAGATTATGACTGGAGCCCAAAGTTTTCCCTTTGTGTGCAGTAATTTATTGGTGTAGAAGAGTTTGGAATATATTGGTGCAGATACATTCATTAGTTGATTTACGCATCAGACCATTAATTCAACAAATATTCATTTAATATTTTCCATTCACCTAAGAGTGTGTTTGGTTTTGGGGATAAACATGATATTGTGGCTAGAAAAATGATATTAACAGCTATATTACAATAGCAGTAATAATGAACTTAATAGAGGAAAATGCATCTTCATCTGCCTAAGAGAGTAAGCCTCATAAAGAATGTGATATGTGTTGGGTTTTGGTAAAAGGCTAGGAATATTTCAGGAGGAAAAGCAGGGAAAGCATATTCCAGGGAGAGGAAGATGCAGGTACAAAGATCACATAGGTATGAGAGAGTGCCACCCTCAGAACTCCAAGTACTTAGGTACTGTTGGAGCCTGGCACATAGTAGATGCTCAATAAAACATGCTAGGGTTGTCTTTATGGGCGTACTGCAAGGGATGGGAAGCTAGAGAAAGACCTAAGCCGGTTGGTTCAGTGACAGCCCTTTCGTCAATGGGATTGCCTCCCATTTTAAAAGGAGGACTGAAATTACTCCTTTCTATTTAATTTTAAGACCATAATAAGGTCAAGGTAACTTGGAAAAGAATTATTTAGCTCTAGTTTAGTCTCCATAAAGGAATCCACAGAACTAGATTCAGACTCATTCGCCCCCCCTTCCTCCCTCTTTCCTGGTCCTGCCCTCCCTCCTCCCCCCCCCCCTCCCTAGCTCTCACTCTCACTCTCTGCCTTTTCATACTTTTTATTGTGTGGATACAACCCAAATCTGGGACTCTTGCTTTTGACTTCACATTATGTAGAAAGAGCTAAGAGGCATTTATAAAATCCTGAGACAACGTGCCAGCATTCTATAGGGGGTGGTCAGGGCAAGGCAGAGAATTGCACTTTTCTTTACACTAGATATTAACAGACTCATCGTCCCAACAGACTTCCAAAATATTTCCCCCCTTGGTTTTTATCTTATTTTTTTAAAGATTTTATTTATTTATTTGACACAGAGAGAGACACAGAGAGAGGAACACAAGCAGGAGGGGTGGGAGAGGGAGAAGCAGGCTTCCCGCTGAGCAGGGAGCCCGATGTGGGGCTCGATCCCAGGACCCTGGGATCATGACCTGAGCCGAAGGCAGACGCTCAATGACGGAGCCACCCCCCACCTTGGGTTTTATCTGATGCTTTAAATCCCTCTCTTGTGTCCAGGTTCCCAAACATCACTCTCTGGCTGCACTCATCTTACTCCAGCTGTCTCTCCTCCACTTCTGCCCCTTGGCCTGTAATCACCGTCACCATCACACCTGCCTGTGCCCTCCACCCACCAGGGGCCCACGAGTCTGTGCATCCCAGCTATAGCCACAGCTTCTGCCTCTAAGTCCTGCCTCCAGGCAGCCTGGGTCCCAAAGTCCACTATTTGGGTCATTCTCTTGCCAGTCACCTCCATGTCCTTCTGCTCTCACCTCTTCCTCCAACCAATGCTGTAAAACCTCAGTGCTGCTTAAGGTGACCCTTCCACACTCCTTGTCAGGACTTGAGAGCTCTTGGAGAAAACGCTGTACCTGTGAATACTGATGCCACTATAAATTCAGTATCTCTAACCTAAGCTAGAACCCTCTCCCTTTCAGATATTTAAAATCTCTTCAAGTGATTTCTGTCCTTTCTCTTCCTCCTCTTCATTTCTTTTTAAATACAGATTTTATGTAGGTAGCTATGTTTACAACTGAAACTGTGGCAGTTAAAAATTCACAAGCTTGCCCGTGAGCTTTTTATATATAACCAGAAAAAGTTTTGGCCTTAGCTTCCACATTGTTCTGCTGTGCTTTATCCAAATGTATCTTTAGGAACCAGCTGCCGTCCTGAATCACACGAATTCGCTCACCCACAATTTTACTTGGAAGACCCAAGTCTTGAAGAATTGCATCATGGAACACTTTGTCTTTTCTTTTTTCTTTTTATGTCTTTTACATATGAGGTAGAATTCTTCCCTGAGCAATAGTGACAATGTGATTCCCACTTAACGCTTCTCCAATTCATGTACTAGCTGGATTTGGATCTTCTGGAAAGATTTCACATGAGGAATGGAAACAGGATTGTAACATCTCTCTGACCACTACTAACTTTAATTTTCTTGGCTGCTGGGATAGTTAGTTCTCTTAGCTGAACCCTGGGATTTACTTCCAAGTCCAGGAGAATCTGAGAAATTCCAGACACAACTCATCTGGCTTTTTGCCAAGGCTTCAAAATCACTGGACTTGAATTAAACGTGAACTTTTCTGGCTGAGGACTCTGGGAAGAGGCCGAAGTCTTAGGAGAACTCAGTCTCTCTCACTGATAGAGGGAAGAGTCACTCCGGAATACCCTGTAGTCCCCTCAACTTGCAAAGCTTTGTCTTGAATTCATACTTTGGTATTTGCCATGTCCTCTCCCTAAACTGCTCTTTTCTTCTACTTTCATTTCCTCTCTTCTGAGCCTTTCTCCTGATGAATCCTATTTTTATGTAAAGTAACAACCTCTTTTTCCCCTGAACTCACATTTCCATTTTAAATTTAATGTTTTATGTTCAAAAAACTTTTATTGATCACTCTCTCATGCTTATCAGCAAACAGTAAATAAATAAGTAAATAAATATAGTATTTTAATGTACCTTAAAAAATAATTTCATAGGTTCTAAGTGACCATAGGTTATAAGTGTTAAAAAGCTTTTCTGGACCGAGTTATCATTATAATTATCCATTATAGTATACAACTGGTCAAAATGATATAAATACTGTTACATTTTGATACATATTTCAAATGGAAAAAGTAAAATTTATTGGAACTAATTTCTTAACGACATAAAAGGGCTCTTACTTTTAACTTTAAATTCATGCAGCTAGTTATGAATATTAATCATGTCTAGAATGAGGCAGAATTCACCAAAAATTCTCTTTCCGGTTTTAAAGATTAAGCATGATAAATCTTGTTCTTGTACATATAGAGATTTGAATGGAAAGACTTTTGTTAAACAAGTGTCTTTCAGCTCTTTGACTTCCTTATGAATTATATGCAAACCAACAACAACAACAACACACACACACACACACACACACACACACACACACACAGTGACTTGGCATGTCTGAGGCAGGATACAAGGGCCTCAAGCCCTATCCTTTCCCATATTTGACAAAGGTTTGGATGTGTATTGGTTTGTTTTTTTTTTTTTTTGCTTATTTTGTTCTGATATTAAGGTAACCAAAATAAAGAAGATACAGTTTTATACAAAAAAAATTATCTTTAATATTCTATATGCTACAGATTCAGTTAGCCCCCCTTCAATTTTGTTGAAAGCAACTCATTGAAAACACCTGATTTGTAAAAGGATTTCTTAGTCAACAGAATCTTTCACTTTCTTGGGCCAGAAACCATCATTTTGAATTGTTCCTTTGTTTGATGTTCTAGACGTAGGTTCTGCTACCTGAAGGTGATATGCCCTAGTAAGCCTCTTTTAGAGACTGGCTGCTGAGAGGAGGTAGGCAGAAGAGGAAAACCAGGGAGGAAGATCAGTTTCAGAGCAGATGACATATAAGCTGCTGAGAGTCTAGAAGCTGTTATCTCAAACACTCTCTGAACCATTATACCCTTAGGAAGAACATCAACCCAGAGAAGTGGGAGAATCCTAGTAGAAAGACTGTCGTTGTCCATATACCCTAGTCTGCCTCCATAGTTCCCTTTGTCAATCTATTATGATAAACATTTATCATAATTACTTTATGTTTGTGTCTTCACCAAAAGTTACATTCCTTAAGGAAAGTGCCTGAGGTTTTCACTTCACTTTGCCAAGTATGGCACATAGGAAGTGTTTAATTAATGTTTTTAGGATGAATGTAATGAAAGACTGAATAAAAAAAGTTACCAAGAAACTAACGTACTTGGGTTACTTCCTGCTTTGTGCCTTCCTTAAATAAAAATTCCTTCTGGATAAAAAATCTTATTAATTGTCTAACTTCATTATAAATTAGTTACTTCTTTACTTGCTTAGAGCAGCTGGTGAGCTTAAAACAAAGACAAAGAAGACAATGGGACCTGTATGGGGGACACCGTGCAAAGAGGAAGATGAAAGACAGATATAGCTAATGTTATACTTGGGCTTTAAACACACCCTGTAGTTGGGGGAAATATAATGGCTAAGGGATTATTAGCACCTTAGGGTAATGGAGTCAGAGAAACAGGAAACCTTGAATTCAGTATTTCTGAGGTATGGCAGAAAGATAGGAAGCCCCAATGAAAAGGTTAAAAAAAAAAAAAGATACTTATGCACAAATTGAAGGCAGCTTCATATCTGAAACTGCAAATTCATTGCAGTAAAATCCATCCCTTTCCCTGCCTGAGTTTATTCTTTTCAAGGTGAGTTTATTCTCATATAGCTCCAAGGCTGATCTCTTGGGCTGATAAGGTCTTGGTTGGATTTCCATTCCAGGAGAATGGAGTAGAGGACCTTGTAAAATTAACGTTCCTCTGCTGCTCTGAAGATAAGTGCTTGGCTGACCCCAGAAGTGCAAAGCTGACTATAAAGTTCACCTTCTTTCCATATCCCAATGTTGAAAGAAGGCTGAAATGGTGAATAATTCATCTGGCTGTGATAAGCAATGTGGCCTTGTTGGTAAGGGCTTTGTGATACTATCACCATCCATTCTCTGCATGGAAACCCATCAAAGGGTCTTACTTTATGTCTATTCCACTTAGAAAGTAAACAAAAGAAACTAACAGAAGTCAAAGTGCAAAGGTTCAATGAGAGTTACTTGGGTCATTTTTTAAAGTCTGATATTATTTCATTTGGAATATTTATTATATCTCACATGCAATTCTCTCCGTATGGAATTTCCTTATTTCCATCAGTTAGGGAGTCAGTTAAAATACCATGACTTATTGTGGGTAGGGAAACCTACCATCAGGAAGCCTTTCCACACAGGTACATTGGCCTTTAGTATACAAGAAAATTTTGAAATTTCAGTTTCCAAAATTTCTTCTATCTCGTTCATAGGAGTCCCCCCTTTTCTTTCAGGAGTATATGTGCCCTTGTTCCTATCATCACTAAGAAGCTTACAGCAATTTATCAGAAAATTTAAAAACTATAACTAATCAAAACATCCATCGTCCTCCCCACCCGCAAGCAGCGTATTTGGACCAAAGGGAATCAGGAAAGACTAGGTACATCCAGGGGAGTGAATTTAGTTGTTATTGCACTAAATGAAAGATAGCCTAGAAACTGATATATGAGTTACCTTTTCAAAAATCATTTATATTTAAAAGAATTAGAGCCATAAATTAAACTAAGAAAAGAATTCTGATATTTAAATTTCTGCATTTAAATAGGAACATTATTTGTGTTTTAGAAGGATTTTATAGTGAACATAAAAATAATCAACACATTTTTACTATCAGTTGATAAAGCTGGACTTTCTGGATCATTCATTCATTCACACGACAGGTATTATGAGCCCAGTTTGTGCAAAGCACCATGAGAATAAAGATAAATAAGACATGTTCCCTCTCCATAAGTCAGGGTCACAAGCAAGGGATTGAAATTAAAAAATATGGTGTTGTAATGTGGTGGTGTACAAAGATAATTGAGGAATACTGGGATATTTAGACCAGCCTGGATATGCCAAGAAAAGCTTTACTAAAGTTGTTACATATAAGTGTGTATAAGTAATAGGTAGGTAGAAATGCATTCCGAACAAAAATAACATTATGTTTTAAGACAATGAGGAGCAATATATTACAAGAAGTACACATTTCATCTTTGTAGATGTGCCAAGTTAAAAAAAGAAGGCCGTAAACTGGGTTAGTCGGGTAGGTGGAATATATGACTAATATGCTGTACACATAATTGAATTTTAATTTGTAGATAATGGGAAGCCGTGGGCACCATAAGCAGAAATGTGGCCCAGGTACTCACCCCCATCCCTTTCAGGTAATCCTTGCTCTATATAATGAGTCCTTATAGGGTTTCCCTTCCCTTAGCCTTTCTGTGTCCTTTCTGGGCTCATCTCAAAATTTATCAAGGAAGTCCTTGGAATGTATACAAATGTATTCATTTTGTATTTGGATAGGCCCACCAGTATGATTGTGTGGAACACATAGGATTCCTTGAGTTCATGATAGAACTTTAGAGATATAAAGAGTTCTTATGGATATTTAAGAAATGGAGCAAAAATAATTTTTCTAAGTAGGGAAACAGTCACAAAGAAGAGAATGGAAATGCACCAAATTTAAGCCTGGTTATTTCATAGTTTTGAAAAACATAATTATAGATAATAACTTCTCTGATTTTTGTGTTCTTCCTGAATCAGAGTCCCTCTCTTAGTTAATATATTTTAATAAAAATCTATAAATATTTAGAAACATTGACCAAAACTCTTAAAGGACAACTTACAGCTATGCCATTCTGAATCCCTTTGGTGCTCTTAAAATGATTTCTTGTCCATCTCCTGGCTTGTGTCTACAAGTCTTTCCTGACTATGTGAACTCACCTTTGAATGTTTCTATCTTGTTTTTGCCACTCATAAGTACCATTCCTCTGACTTCTACCTGGTCTTAACTGTCGCCCTATCTTCCCTGCTATCCCACCATTATTGTTCATTTCCACCTCTGAGTCTCTTCCTTTCTATCTACCCCAAAGTGTGAATCCTTCTTTCCTTGAAAGCCATTAAGAGTTAATCATGCCAGAGGTACAAGGCATCTAATTTAAATCTTAAGGTGTCTGGAAATATCCCAATAATTATAATCTCATCTTTTTTAGTGGTTTAGAAAAGTATTGCTTTATGATTCCCTGACTGGAATGCTTATATCACTAAGAACAGGTTATAGAAAACAACAACAACAACAACTCAAATTGACTTACACAATAAAGAGGATTTATGGTCCCCCACATACGTGAAGGCCATAAGCCTGGCTTCAGAATTTGTTTGATTCAGTAGCTAAAGATGCCAAGGAGCCAGTTTCTTCTAGTCCTGTTGCTCTGTCTTCTGTAATGTCAGGTTTATTTCCATAATGGTGGAATGGCTGTAGTCATTTCAAACTTTTGTATCTCTACCCCACCAAACTGTCTAGCAGAGGGAATGACTAGCTTTGAAACACAATTGGTCTTTTTGCTAGAGCCATAGATCTTGTCTCATCAGAGTACTTGAGTCCAGAGATCTTTGTCTCCTAAGCAAAAGGTTTCAAAGTCCTGCCCATCTCTGAGGCCCTTACTTTAAGAGCATCTGTATCATGCACAGCCTTTGCTGTTAGGTGATTCATGATGACAGATTCAACAGAGAGATGCTGGTAAGTTGTTCTTGCCCTCAGGCTGCATCTTCTAAGGAGTTCATCTGTCATCTTTGTAGTCATAGAATACCAATAGGAAATGCTTGGAAAGGTCTTTGTATTAAGCTTGGATGGTGCCATATTATGTTAGGTCATTTACCGTCCGACTTCATTATGCAGATCTTAGCTGGAAGAAGAGAACTGGGCTTTTCTAGTCCTTCTGGACATCAGATATCTAGACTTTGAACCATTTGGTTCAGTCTGCAGGTAGAGAAGTTTGCTGCTCATTTCCTATTCACCACATTGATGATGGAGGGGGTTCCCCACCCTAAATAGTAAGATGGCAGAACACATGACACTAGACAGATGAAATTGACAGTAGTTTATTAGTCACATATGCCCACAGTTTGGGAGAGGAGGACACTGCCTGCCACGCAAGGCCACACGGGTTGCAATTGAGAGCAGAGAGAATCATAAGGGTCTGTGGGAGGCAGGCTTTGTAATAACAAGAGGGTGAGGTGCCCCCTGGTACCCTAGCCCTGGGAGGATGTGATTGGCTTCACTGGATAATTTTGAGGGCTGGCAGGGAGATGAAACCCATTAGATTGAGGACTGTGTGGGGTGCAGCTGGCCCAATTGATAGTGCAAGTAGCTTAGTGGGAAGCCTTTCCCACTGAGTGGGGGGCATATCTGACTAGGGCAGGGAGCTCATATTTAGGCCTTAGGGACCCTGCGATGATCAAAGATGTCAAGGCAGCTTTTGAAATTTTAGATCTTACAATACAAGAGGTTTTCTGTTAACAATGATGTATTTTCCTTTTTTACTGTTTTCAACAGGGCCAGTATCAGGCTAAGCTTTCTTTCTGAAGCTAGCAAGTGTTCCAATATACTGCTTCTTTTTCCTAGGCTATGGTTGTGCCTGATAAATACATGGTCTAACTTTCCATATACAAAAGTTGAGGTTCAAATACCATTTTACTATCAAATAATAAGTATTTCAAATTCTTCAGCCTGGAATATTGAGGCCTTCTCTCTCCTATACCATATATTCTGTTGTTAGCCGGTTTGATGATTTGGGGCTAGAAAATTGCAATATTTTATATTTTACGTTTTAAAAAATGTTTTTAAAGACTTTATTTCTCTATTTTAGAGAGACAGAGAGAGAGAAAGAGTGAGAGAGAGAGAGAACGGGGGAGGAGCAGAGGGAGAGGGACAAGCAGACTCCCACTGAGTGCAGAGCTGATGGGGGTGGAAAAGGGGGGGGCTCGATCCCATGACCCTGAGATCATGACCTGAGCTGAAATCAAGAGTCAGACACTTAACCAACTGAGACACCCAGGCACTCCTCAAATTGTTACATTTTTTTTTATTGAGATTCTTGGTTTCAAGGAACAGAAATCAACTCTAACAAATTTATGCAGTAAAGATACGAGTAACTTATAGAATCAAAGGGAATGCTGGAAAACCATGTTCACAAAAGTTGGCAAAAACTAAAGTAGTCTAGACAGTAACCCTGTAGGCATGTAATGGCACAGGAAGAGTTTTGATCTTGATCCTGTTGGACTCCCCATGCCGCCAGTGCAGTGACAGGCCCACTAATAATGGGACTTGGGCTAAACTCTCAACTCTGCTGTCATCACCAGACTCCTGAAGCCATCGTCATTGTAAAAATTTTCCAGTTGTCAAAGCCTTTTCTCTTGGGATTTATTGGTGTATTACATGTGCAAAGAGAATAAACCCTAAGTGTGTAGCTCAATGAATTTTTCCAAATATATTTGCCTTGTAACTAGGACTCATATCAAGATGAAGATTCTCAGCACACTAGAAACCTCCTTCAATACTCACTCTTTCTTCGTTATGATTTTGCTTTCCATTTTTATTGCCCTAGATTAGCTTTTGTTTTTCCTGTTCTTGAACTTCATATAAACGAGATCATATGTATGCACTCTTCTGTGTCTGGCTTATTTTTACTAATATTATTTTTGAGATTTGAACATGTTGTATGTATCATTTATTGTCATTTTTCCTTGCTTTATATTATTTCACTATATTAATACATCCCACGATATTCATTCTTCTATTGATGCCCCTTTGTTCTGCTACCCCACTTTCTGTTTTTAATTATTCTGCATGGAATTGCTATGGACTTTATTTACATGTCTTTTGGCATGCATTTACACTTATTTCTGTTGAGTATATAGCTTGAAGTAAATTTCTGGATCACTGGTTATACAGATGTTTAGTGCTATTGATAACTACCAATAGTTTTCAAAAATTATTGTACCGATTTGTACCTATCAGTCTGTATGAGTGTTCCAGGTGCTCTAGATCCTTTTCAAAACTTGATATTGTCAGATTGTTTTCTTTTTTATAACCATTGTGTTAAGTGTGTACTAGTATCTCATTTTAGTTTTAATTTGCATTTCTCTGATGGGTTATGATATGTAACACTTTTTCATATACTTTTGTAAAATTTTTATTTGTGTCTGTTGCCTAATTTCATTGCATTGTCTTTCTTCTTTTGATTCACAGGAGTTTTAAAACACATTTTGTATAGTAGTCTTTTGAGAGATATAGGCAGTACAAGTGTCTTCTCCCATTGTGCGTTTTTAATCTCTTAAGAATTTTTTTAATCACTAGACGTTTTTAAATTTACTGTGGTTCAACTTATCAACTTTATTCTTGTGTTAGTTTCTTTGGTGTAAAGCTTAAAAAAATGAATTTGCTTACCACAAGGACAGGAAGATATTATCCAATATTACTGTATTGTTTTTATTATCTTTTAGCTTGCTATCAGTGATCTATTTGGAATTTAGTTTTGTAAAGGCTGTAAGCAAGGGGATCTAGGTTGATTGTTTTCATATGCAGATATCCAGTTGATCCTGTAATATTTGTAGAAATAAACAAGCAAAGACTATTCAGAGGTTGCTATAGCAAGTGAGGTGAGTCAGCCACCTCACTTGCATTTGGCAGGGACTCAAAGGCAGGCAGAAGAGAGGCAAAGCTTTATAGTGGAAAAAGGGGAAGGACTGAAGCCTTGATTAGAAGCTATCATTATGGAGAAGCTGGAGACAAGAAAACAAGAAATGGTGATCAATTAGAAGAGCATATCTGGCTTTCTCCAGTTGTTCCTAAGTTGGAAGCAGAGGCCAACTTTGGGCAGCTGTCAGTTATTGATCAAGTCCTGGCCATTTTGGGCTCATTACCACAGGATTGTGGTTTGACTTCCTGGACATTTTGCTGCAGAGGGTGGTTTGATTTCCAGGCTGGTTGCTTTTTAGGTTGTGGGTTAGATTTCTGTTTTTATATATAGTTTGATCATTGTTCAGTTTGCATATTCAATCTCTTATATTTTTTAAAATGTCATCCAATTCTCTGCATTCCAGTAGCATCTATAAAATAAATTAAGTGACTCTATGCATGTGCTTCTGGAGTCTTTACGGTGTTCCATTAGGCTATGTGATTCTCTTTGAACTAATACCGCACTACCTTAGTAATTCTTGATATCTGGTAAGTAAACATTCTCCAGCTTTTTCCCCTCAAGATTGTCTTTTGTATTCTTGATATTTTGCATTTTCACATGAAATTTAGAAATTGTTTGTTGATTTTCCCGAAAAGAACCTGCCAGAAACATGAACAGCATGGCTTTGATTAAAGTTCAATTATGAGACACAATGTTTTTACAATATTGAGTCTTCCAGTCCAATATGGTATACCCTTCCTATCATTCAGTTCTTCACTTATTTTCTTAGTAATGGTTTGTTTTTATTCCTAGGTACTTGATGATTTCGGTGTATTGTAAATACTATCTTAAGAATATGTTCTTTCCTAATTGCTCAGTTTACTCATTACATCTAATAGTTTATCTGTAGGATAGATAGATAGATAGATGATAGATAGATAGATAGATACCTGCTTATCTTCTCAGGTACTGGTAAAATCCTTATATCTGTGTTGCATTTGTCTTTTCTCCTTTTAGTTCTGTAAATTTTTTGCTTTTGATATTCTGAAGCGGGCTTCTGCTTCTCCTCAAGATATAGAAAGCTTTAAAAAAATCATCCCTATCCTTATAATGAATAAAATCCAGATAAACTACAAAATTATATTTTTTCTGAAGCTCATTACAGTCGTGAGGTGGCACATAACCTAATAATATAAAATATTAAGAGAAAGAAGTCTCTCCACAGATAGGTGGGATGTATGATCTATCCCACTTATGGCACAGTATGAGGAATGGAGGGCTCCTTGCAGGCTACAAAACAAGCAAATAAGAATCAGCTAAAAAGTTAAAGAACTTTTAGTGGCCAAGTATGGCTTAGCAAGTCAGGGTTAAGTATTCCTGGGGGTGCCTGAACAAAGGAAAATCCACAATCGTTTGCAAAATCTTTCCCAGGGGTTCCTACCGTAGGCTCAGGAGCAAGCCTGGTGCAGAGCCCAATATTGAGTTAAGTCCCCCAACAGCGGTGCAGGAACTAGTGGTGGTGCTAAGGAGAGGCACACATGAAATACCTGCGGGCTTCCGGACCTTGCTCTCCTGGGAGGGGAAGCTTCAGGCCCACCCATAAGCAAGGAACAGAAAAGTCCCTACTTCCGGGAGCACACACAGGAGTGCCACTCGTAGACAGGTCATAGAAAACTATCCATCCCAGAGGCACAGGTAAGATGCTCTCCTGTTATTATGGCTGGTGTGCTGTCGCTGGTGCAGGGGTAGGGAGAAGAGGGGCAGCAGCATGCAAGACTCACCAGGTTCAGAGCAATTTGGCTGCCAGGGAGGTGAGGCAGGTAGGCTGTAAAAGTCCTATCCCAAAGTGGGTGCATAGGGCCTTCCTAAAGCCCAAGCAGGATCAGAATGACCCAGAAGCCCCTTGGTAGGTCAGCAGCCAGCCAGCATCTAGACCAGGGGTCCAGTGGAGTATGCAGATGTGTGGTGAGAGTTGCACGATGGGAAGCATTTTCACCAAGATTCCCTCATACATACTGGGAGACTGAGCGTCCAAAAAAAGAGATCTTCATTGACTATAAAGCTGTTTCCATCTTTTTTTTTTTTTAATCTGGAAAATGCCAGCACTAGTGTGTTTCCCTTCTGAAGTCTTCTGCTTTATCTACTGCAAGAAGACTGTCTTCCTTTTGCACTATGGTGGACGGACCTCCCTTGCAGCTCTGTTATCTTTGAGCTGGGACTGATAATTGCATCTCAAAGGCAGGAACTGCACATCTTTTATCTTTTAACAACTTTCTATAGTAACTAGCATATATTGGTATTATTTGTCATCTATTTTTCAGTGTATATATGAACGAGCAAATCCATGGTTGTTTAACTCTTGGCAATTTTCTTAATGTTTCCCAGTTTCAGATTTACAAATGTGTAATACCCAGAACTCTATTTTTTAATATCCCAGGTAATAATAGTTCCCATATTCCTGTGGGTCTTCATTCCAGCATGTGGAGTCCTGATTTTAAGTCTCTTCTCCCCAACCCAGTGTCTCTGTTTGACCACTGTGAATCCTCCGAGGTCCTGAGGGAACTAGTGTGTTAATCTGGATTTCCCAGTGTCCAGCCTGACACCTTCTTTCATCAGGGGTGAGTAGGTATTTAGTACAGAACTGCCTAAGCAAATCAGATGTGGTCAGTGCTTCCCTGGATAAAAACTAAAACAATAAAACTCACCAATTCTTTAAAAACCCATAGCACTCATTTTTTTCACATGTAGCATTGGTATCTAAGGACATGTAGAGTTGTTTAGTCAGATTAAAATCTAAATTTCATAAACTTTAATCTAGGTGAGAGTGCAGTTAGGAAAAGAAGTCACATCACAAAATAATATTTTCTCACAAGGGTCTATATTCCAGAACGGATTGTCCCAGGGATTCCTTATCAAGACAACAGAGTTGTCCCTGGGTGTGTGAAGGTAGATGAGTTTGAGAATGCTGTACATTTAGCTGTGGGTGTGTTTGTTTAGGGGTGTATGTTTCTCACCCTCCTTGGTTAAAACAGAAATTCTCTTAGAGTTCATGTGAAGCCGATTGCAGTTTGATTCATAAAGAAAAATATATGACACGTTACTTAAAAAAAACACATCTTAGTAAAAAAATTATATTCATCAGAAAGTATTTATGAATCCATTCCATCTCCCACAGTATAGGCCTTTTACTCTCCTGGGATAGTTGGGTGGAGTATAATAAGAAATTTGCATTTGTTTCTAATTATTGTCCTGATGCTGCTTCCAATACTGGAGTTGCTCCAGTGCTGGAGTCCTCTGCTCTTTAGGAAGACAACAAGCAAAACATTAAGCAAAGAGACTTCCATTGCCAACTGTTTTGCATCACTGATCCTTCCCTTCGAGATAGAACATCCACATAATTATTCCTTTCAGTCTGTATTTTCAACTCTGCACCCAGCCTTTGCCTTTTCCAGAAACCCTCCCAGGAAGCACTTGTGCAGGACTGTTTGGGTTATGTCTCTCAAAATCTTAACTCTCCATCATTCTACTTTGTCTTTGTCCTTAACATCTGACACTATGATGCTATCTTAGGCTTAAAAACAAAACAAAACAAAACAAACAAAAACAAAACAAAACAAAACTGGAGCCTGGAGCAGGCAACCCATTGCTCGTTAAGTAAATCCAAAACATACTCTCCATGGCAGTTCTACAAATAGAATGATCGCAGTTGTTCCCCCCAACCTCCTTCAGACCAAAGATTTTACATTATTCAGTTTCCTTTGCATACCACTCTTTTTATTTTATTTTATTTCATTGGTTTCTGTATGACTTTGAAGATCTATACTTCTTCCAGCATTCAAGGTCTTTGGGCCTCTTACCTGTTCACAAAGCTATGCTATTGGAATTAATATTAACCATCAAAGCTTGCTGAATTCCATTGACAATAGTCATTGTGTAGTTAGCTTTGTTTAAATGCTTATTGCCCACATTGTCTTTTGGTGTTCAGTGGCCTTCTATCTGTGTGACCAAAGAAGCTATTTGATTAAAAACCTAACTGTTCTTCAATGGTGAAATTTTATATCTCCAAAAATGCAGAACCAGGATCACCGTTTATTTATTTTTTTTAAAGACCATAGAGGATTGAGCGATGTGTTATCTGTGATGTAACAAAATACAGAATTAAAAGTAATGCATTACTTTCCAAATAGAATAACTCATTTAAGAAATGACAGTCAGGAAAGTTTGTGGCCCTGGATGGATATGTCAGACCGGTGATACTTCAAAAGATTTCAGATTCCCAAGTAGATGGGGAAAAGAAGACAGGACATTACCATCAGGCACTAATTCACTTTCTCACTCATTCATTCACGCCCTTACACATTCAGTTTTGTTTAAATATATCCTGAGAACTCAGAACAGAAGACATTTTACTAAGTACTAGGGGGACTCCCAATTTTTCAAGGAGGAAGAAAGAGAAAAACATAAGGAAAATAGAAGAAAGAAAAGGAAAAACATAGGATGAGAATTAGCAATTACTGAATGAATCTACATTACTGCTTTTGCTAATATTTTTAATAAGCTACTTTGTGCAACACATGACTCTCCATGCTTCTAAATCATTAGGCCATTTAATAAAAATAACTCCATTAAATAGTTATTATTATCACCATAATAAGAAGGTGAAATTGAATGCCACAGAGGTTACATGACTAGAATTGACAGTCAGGATTTTAACCCTGGCTTCTTAGTGCAGGAGGACCCCTCTCGTGTCACACAAATAAACCACAGACAACAATGACACCTTCTTTGCATAGTGCAATTGAGATTGATTCCTTTACACTGGTTTTGCTACTTACTCAGTATGGCTGAGGGCGCTTGACGTTGGCAGTTGTAGTAGGAGAGGAGAAGGGTCACTAGGAAAATAAGGCTCACACATAAGTTTTGCCAGCTCCCTAATTTTGACCAGAGTCATTATGATAAAATGGCCTCTTCTCATTTCCTTTGCTCTCTACCTTTGGATCTCCCTCAGACTACAGTTGGTAAGTCGTCTCTTCTCCAACCCACTCACATATTCAACAGACACTTCCCTGAACGTCTCATGTGTGCCAGGAATGATGCAGATTGACTCCTACGGGAGACCTCCTATTAGATGAATGCTCAGGCAGCTTGAGAATCAGAGTCAGCATTCAAGTTGTAAGCTCCGGATTCATGTAGGAGTACATGGAGAAGAAGGGGCAAAGTGCAAATGATAAAGACCCAGCTTCCTAAACTTTCTTTTGGGGGCAGTGCCACTGGAAAATGAACTCTAGATCAACCGGTAGGAAAATAATTTTCAAGAGGAAATCAGGATCAGGGTCCTTTGTTTCCTGCCTTGTGGTTGTTATTTCCTCATGCATGGGTGCCTTGGTTAGTGACATCGTAACTACTTCATACGAGGAGGTAAAGAGAAGGCCTTTGGCCTTGGAGGAATTACTATTGACCCATGCTTGAGTGAGGAAAAAAGGAAGGCCAAGCAAAGTCAGTGACAAAAGAGGATTCTTCAATAAGTGTTGTGTGGAGGATTATATCTCCCTTTCTGTTCCTGTACTCCCCCATTCTCTTTCTGTACTTTTCCAGAAATCTCTCTTTCTCTCTTTATGTTTATCATTTTACTTCTCTTGCTCCCCCACCCTAGCTACCCTTGTTCATTTAATACCCTTCATAGACTGAGTTGCTCATCAAGAAAAAGGGAGTAAGCTTAAAAGAAAAAACAAAAAATTTACCAGGGACAATCAGTTTTCCTAAGGAAAGCATGTTTACTGATAGTAATATGAACACACATGCATATACTCATGTATAACATTGAAAGGGCTTTAAATAAGACTTTAAGATAGAGGCCAGATAGCAACTCTTTGCTCCAATTAAATTGGTTCACCAGTTTTCCTTCAAATACGCACCTTCTGTCTTAATGCCTGTGTTCACTTTGATCCTTTATTCTACACTGCCCTCCCACCTACTTAACTCCATTGATAAAATGCCTCGCTGTCCTCAGAGACCTAGCTCAGAGATCAGTAAATATTTATCGAAAGGATTTGTTGAATGAATAACAATGATCTCCTTTGAGATGATCTCTCATTTCCCTCCTCTACATACTTAAAGATTTCACAGTCTGCAGAGAAACCGCATGGAGGAAAGTAAAGAAGAATGGTTTCTGAATGTGATACTGACAGGGCCAGAACATCTGTCACTCATTAATCACACAAGTGGTTTTACCTGGCTTGTTTGGCTGTGTCATCCTTCCCCCATTAAGGATGGCTGCTCATTCTATTCCCCAATCACTATGAGCCCAGAAGGAACATCTGCCAATTAAAAAAGACACTGGATGATCATGCAACTTGTACGCATTTGGGAACAATCTTCAGAGTTTGGTGACAGATGAGGTTGAGAAGAGGGAGGGAATTGAAGAGCCACAATTACTGGGATGAGATCCCAGGGAATATAGAAAGGAGTACTCAATCCGGGAATATTTTGGATTGTGGGAGGGAGGACAAAAGATTTCCCTTCTTTCTATAAGGGTTTCTTGGTAATACCTTTGGGTATTATAAAGAGCTGGATTAATGGAATGGATGAGATCAGCTCTATATCTCTGATGATGAATTTAGTTTTTGTCTTTGTCCCCTTTTGCTTTCAGTCTTATTTAGACAGGAAGCCCACTGAACCGAGACAGGTATCGCCCGCCCCCCGTACAGAGCTAAGTGCACTGTCACTGCTATATAAATTGCTTTCTTCTTCAGGATAATAACAATGTAGATCATTCCTCTCTTCTGGGATGGCAGATCTCATGTTCATTTATAACATTTTGGACATCCAATTCAGTTTGCATCTTCATATTTAAACACCTTTGCATTTGTAATAATAATGATAAAAACTTAAGATGGCTGGTATATTTTACATTTGAGACATGGGGCTCAAAAATCCCAGTAAATTTTTTTCTCCTGTCTCTTTACTATGTGGTCTCTGTATTATCAGATGGTTTGCTGGATGATCATTTCTTACTTTAACTAATTGGTGAGATTTATTCTCTGCTTTAGAAGGGAGTCTTCCTACTCCCCAAGTTAAATTCTCAAATTCATTGTTTTCTGTGTCATATGCTTGTGTGTGCACATTAACATGAACACTAGAGAAGTTTTTTAAGTTTAGAAAGTATTCCATATGCCTTCGAAACTCCTATAGCACCTCCAAATGATCTGATTATTTGAATTAGATTGAAAATTACCACAAGGAAGAGAGTTTTCTTAAATCTCTGTAAGAATATTCTGTGTAGAATAATTGCTCTGTAAAATTTTTCTTTACCTGTGTAGTGGTTATCGCTTTTCTGAACTGCCACAGAAATTATAAATCATCAAACATTCTTAGTATATCTCTGTGCATTTATGAAGTCAAAACAATTGGTTTGTAAGGAGAAGGCCTACGAAAGATGATTTGATATCAATTAGGCCAAGGCAAACTCTCACACTATTTCACTGAATTGAAATCATGATTTCAGTCAAACATGGTGTTGTATATAAATTTCCCGAAGTCGCTAGCTGGAAAATAAGTCCAGAACTATTCTTTTTTTTTTTTTTAATTTTATTTATTTTTGAGAGAGAGAATGACAGAGAGAGAGAATGAGAGGGGAGAGGGTCAGAGGGAGAAGCAGAGTCCCTGCTGAGCAGGAAGCCCGATGCGGGACTTGATCCCGGGGCTCCAGGATCATCACCTGAGCTGAAGGCAGTCGCTTAACCGACTGAGCCACCCAGGCGCCCCAGAACTATTCTCTTTTAAACGTCAGACTTGGGGGGCGGAGCAAGATGGCAGAGGAGCAGGAGACCTGGATTTTGTTTGGTCTCAGGAACTCAGCTGAATAGGGATCAAACCATTCTGAACACCTACGAACTCAACAGGAAATCAAAGAGGAGAGTAGCAACAACTGTCTGAACAGAAAAGCGACCACTTACTGGAAGGTAGGACGTGCGGAGAAGTGAATCCGAGGCGATATTCGGGAGGATAGACGGCGGGGGAGGGGCCTCCGTTGGCCGCTTCTGGCAAGTGATAGAGCCGCGGAGCACAAAATCGGACCTTTTAGAAGTCAGCTCCGCTGAGGAACGTCTCTCCAGTGGCTAAGCGGGGGGTGGAACCCTCGCGGGACAGTGTGGTCTCAGGACCCTCGGGGTCACAGAAAGACTGGGGGTGCCTGAGTGCGGCAGAGCTCCCAGGTATCGGAGCAGGGAAGCCGGCTGGAGAGATGGAGCCGAGGCGCGGGCTCTCAGCTCGGGGTTGCCATAAACTTTGATTGTCGACACAGTCAGGCCACTGCTCCTCCAGCAGGGACCCAACAAGCGGCAGATGTGGGGAGACTCCCCTTCCTCCCCCGGGAGGAGCGGCGCGGGAGCGCACCGCAGGGATCTGCTGGGTTTGGAGACTCCACACCGAGTCAGGTGCCAGAGATAGAAACGCTCGGTCACAGGCCGGGTGAGCACAGAGTGCGGCCGGAGACCGGGGACACGGGAGTGACTGCTTTCCTCTGGGGGCGCACTGAGGAGTGGGGCCCCAAGTTCTCAGCTCCTCCGGGCAGAGATTGGGAGGCCGCCATTTTCACTCCCGTCCTCCAAAGCTGTACCGAGAGCTTGCAGGGAACAAAAGCTCCCTAGAGCAAACCCCAGCAGATTGCTTAGCCAGGACCGGCAAGGGCGGGGCAATTCCGCCTCCGGCAAAGACATTTGGGAACCACGGCAACAGGCCCCTCCCCTAGAAGATCAGCACGAACAGCCAGCCAAGACCAAGTTTACCCATCAAGGAGAATGGGAGAACTCCAGCGCTAGGCGAATACTGCACATAGAATTCATGGCTTTTTTACGATGATTCATTAGTTTTTCAAAGTTATTTTTTTAACTGTTTTTTTTTAATTTTTCTTTTTCCCTTTTTCAACCAACATCTTATCAATCCCTTTTTGAAAAAAAAATTATTTTTCATTTTCAGAGTCATATTCTATCCCTTCATAGTAGATACCCTTATTTTTGGCATATACATATGTTGTTCTCTCTTTAAAATTTTGAGATACAGTTTCTTCTAACAGATCAAAATATACCCTAAATCACTAGTGTATGGCTTTGTTCTAGTCTCCCACCTGACCACATTCTCTCCCTTTTTTTTCTTTTTTTTTTTAAATCTTCTTTCTTTTTTGAAACAGCTTCTTACCTTATCAATTCCTTGTATAAAATCTTTTATAATTTTCATCTTTACAATCATCTTCCATCCCTTAATTGTATCAACCCTTATTTTGTATATATATAAGTTTTTCTTTCTTTAAAATTTCAGGAGACACTTTCTTCTAAC
Source organism: Callorhinus ursinus (assembly GCF_003265705.2). Classification (NCBI taxonomy): domain Eukaryota; kingdom Metazoa; phylum Chordata; class Mammalia; order Carnivora; family Otariidae; genus Callorhinus; species Callorhinus ursinus. Next base: position 33,151,349 of record NW_027397073.1, read on the forward strand.
AGACTAAGATACACCCAAAATCTAGTGCGTAGCACTGATCTATGCACTAGCCTGATCATATTTGATCATATTCTGTTTTATTTTGTTCTGTTTTTGTTTGTTATAATCTTTTACTTTTTATATTTTTCTATCTTTCTTTTTTCTTTCTTTCCCTTTCTTTTCCCCTGGTTTCAGGTCTTTTCTGATTTGTCTAGAGTATATTTTTGGGGGACGTTTTTAACCTGTCAGCATTTTGTTCTCTCATTCATCTATTCTCCTCTGGACAAAATGACAAGACGAAAAAAATCACCTCAGCAAAAGGAACAAGGTAGTACCCTCTGCCGGGGACCTACTCAATACGGACATTAGTACGATGTCAGACCTAGAGTTCAGAATCATGATTTTAAAAATACTAGCTGGACTTGAAAAAAGCATGGATGTTATTAGAGACACCCTTCCTGGAGAAATAAAAGAACTAAAATCTAACCAAGTCGAAATCAAAAAGGCTATTGATGAGGTGCAATCAAAAATGGGGGCACTAACTGCTAGGATAAATGAGGCAGAAGAAAGAATCAGTGAGATAGAAGACCAAATGATGGAAAATAAAGAAGCTGAGAAAAGAGAGAGAAACAACTAAAGAATCACGAGGGCAGAATTCGAGAGAAAAGCGATACAATAAGACGAAACAACATTAGAATAATTGGGATCCCAGAAGAAGAAGAAAGAGAGGGGAAGAAGGTATATTGGAGCAATTATAGCAGAGAACTTCCCTAATGTGGGGAAGGAAACAGGCATCAAAATCCAGGAGGCACAGAGAACCCCTCTCAAAATCAATAATAATAGGTCAACACCCCGACATCTAATAGTAAAACTTACGAGTCTCAGAGACAAAGAGAAAATCTTGAGAGCAGCTCGGGAGAAGAGATATGTAACCTATAATGGTAGAAACATTACATTGGCAACAGACCTATCCACAGAGACCTGGCAGGCCAGAAAGGACTGGCATGATATCTTCAGAGCACTAAACAAGAAAAATATGCAGCCAAGAATACTATATCCATCTAGGCTCTCATTGAAAATTGAGGGAGAGATAAAAACTTCCAGGACAAACAAAAACTAAAGGAATTTGCAAACACGAAACCAGCCCTCCAAGAAATATTGAAAGGGGTCCTCTAAGCAAAGAGAGAGCCTAAAAACAGCATAGACCAGGAAGGAATATGGACAATATATAGTAACAGTCACCTTACAGGCAATACAATGGCATTAATTCATATCTTTCAATAGTTACCCTGAATGTAAATGGGCTAAATGCCCCAATTAAAAGACACAGGCTATCATATTGGATTAAAAAACAGGACCCATCGATATGCTGTCTACAAGAGACTCATTTTAGACCCAAAGACACCCCCACATTGAAAGGGAGGGGGTGGAAAACCATTTACCATGCTAATGGACACCAAAAGAAAGCTGGGGTGGCATTCCTTATATCAGACAAACTAGATTTTAAGACAAAGACTGTAATAAGAGATGAGGAAGGACACTATATCCTACTTAAAGGGTCTATCCAACAGGAAGATCTAACAATTGTAAATATCTATTCCCCTAACATGGGAGCAGCCAATTATATAAGGCAATTAATAACAAAAGCAAAGAAACACATTGACAACAATACAATAGTAGCAGGGGACTTTAACAACCCCCTGACTGAAATGGACAGATCATCTAAGCAAAAGATCAACAAGGAAATAAAGACTTTAAATGACACACTGGACCAAATGGACTTCACAGACATATTCAGAACATTCCATCCCAAAGCAACGGAATACACATTCTTCTCTAGTGCCCATGGAACATTCTCCAGAATTGATCACATCCTAGGTCACAAATCAGGTCTCAACTGGTACCAAAGATTGGGATTATTCCCTGCATATTTTCAGACCACAGTGCTTTGAAACTAGAACTCAATCACAAGAGGAAAGTCGGAAAGAACTCAAATACATGGAGACTAAAGAGCATCCTACTAATAAATGAATGGGTCAACCAGGAAATTAAAGAAGAATTAAAAATATTCATGGAAACCAATGAAAATGAAAACACAACTGTTCAAAATCTTTGGGATACATCACAGGCAGTCCTAACAGGAAAGTATATAGCAATACAAGCCTTTCTCAAGAAACAAGAAAGGTCTCAAATACACAACCTAACCCTAAACCTAAAGGAGCTAGAGAAAAAACAGCAAATAAAGCCTAAACCGAGCAGGAGAAGAGAAATAATAAAGATCAGAGCAGAAATCATTGAAGTAAACCAAAAGAACAGTAGAACAGATCAACGAAACTAGGAGCTGGTTCTTTGAAAGAATGAACAAGATTGATAAACCCCTGGCCAGTCTAATAAAAAGAAAAGAGAAATGACCCAAATCAACAAAATCATGAATGAAAGAGGAGAGATCACAACCAACACCAAAGAAATACAAACAATTATAAGAACATAATATGAGCAACTCTATGCCAGCAAATTAGATAACCTGGAAAAAATGGATACATTCCTAGAGATGTATCAACTACCAAAACTGAACCAGGAAGAAATAGAAAACCTAAACAGACCTAAAACCACTAAGGAAATTGAAGGAGTCATCAAAAATCTCCCAAGAAACAAAAGCCCAGGGCCAGATGGCTTCCCAAGGGAATTCTACCAAACAGATAAAGAGGAATTAATACCTATTCTCCTGAAACTGTTCCAAAAATTAGAAATGGAAGGAAAACTTCCAAATTCATTTGATGAGGCCACCATTACCTTGATCCCAAAACCAGACAAAGACCCCATCCAAAAGGAGAATTACAGACCAATATCCTTGATGAACATGGATGCAAAAATTCTCACCAAAATACTAGCCAATAGGATCCAACAGTATATTAAAAGGATTATTCACCATGACCAAGTGGGATTTATCCCTGGGCTGCAAGAATGGTTCAACATCCGCAAATCAATCAGCGTGATACAACATATTAACACAAGAAAGAACAAGAATCATATGATCCTCTCAATAGATGCAGAAAAAGCATTTGACAAAGTACAGCATCCTTTCTTGATCCAAACTCTTCAGAGTATAGGGATAGAGGGTACATACGTCAATATCATAAAAGCCATATATAAAAAACCTACAGCGAATATCATTCTCAATGGGGAAAAGCTGAGAGCTTTCTCCCTAAGGTCAGGAATGTGGCAGGGATGTCCACTCTCACCACTGCTATTCAACATAGTATTAGAAGTCCTAGCCACAACAATCAGACAACAAAAAGAAATCAAAGGAATCCAAATCGGCAAAGAGGAAGTCAAACTCTCACTCTTGGCAGATGATATGATACTTTATGTGGAAAACCCAAAAGACTCCACCCCAAAACTGCTAGAACTCATACAAGAATTCAGTAAAGTAGTAGGATATAAAATCAATGCACAGAAATCAGTGGCATTCCTATACACCAACAACAGAACAGAAGAGAGACAAATTAAGGAGTCAACCCCATTTACAACTGCACTCAAAACCATAAGATACCTAGGAATAAATCTAACCAAGGAGGCAAAGGATCTGTACTCAGAAAACTATAAAATACTCATGAAAGAAATTGAAGAAGACACAAAGAAATGGAAAAATGTTCCATGCTCATGGATTGGAAGAAGAAACATTGTGAAGATGTCAATGCTCCCTAGAGCAATCTACACATTCAATGCAATCCCCATGAAAACACCATCCACTTTTTTCAAAGAAATGGAACAAATAATCCTAAAATTTGTATGGAACCAGAAGAGACCCCGAATAGCCAGAGGAATGTTGAAAAAGAAAAGCAAAGCTGGCAGCATCACAATTCCGAACTTCCAGCTCATTACAAAGCTGTCATCATCAAGACAGTATGGTCCTGGCACAAAAACAGACACATAGATCAATGGAACAGAATCGAGAGCCCAGAAATGGACCCTCAACTCTATGGTCAACTTATCTTTGACAAAGCAGGAAAGAATGTCCAATGGCAAAAAGACAGTCTCTTCAACAAATGGTGTTGGGAAAATTGCACAGCCACATGCAGAAGAATGAAACTGGACCATTTCCTTACACCACACACAAAAAGAGACTCCAAATGGTTGAAGGACCTAAACGTGAGACAGGAGTCCATCCAAAATGTAAGGAGAACACAGGCAGCAACCTCTTCGACCTCAGCTGCAGCAACTCCTTTCTAGAAACATCGTCAAAGGCAAGGGAAGCCAGGACAAAAATGAACTATTGGGATTTCATCAAGATAAAAAGCTTTTGCACAGCAAAAG